>NW_001889880.1:149083-282938 GCF_000143565.1 Laccaria bicolor S238N-H82
GTAGGGTGGAAGAGGGGGGGACTCACCTGGGCTCGTCGTTGCCCATGTCTGTTCACTTTTGTGGACAGTTGTCTCTGTTTGTCAACGGGGGTGGTCGTCGTCCATGAGCACTCGTCGTCCTTTGGTCATTGTTGTAACTGGGCGGCCGGCTTTGTTGTTCGTGGGCGCGTTGTTTTGGGGGCACTCGTCTTCCTGGGCGGTTGTTCATGTCTGTAGGCAGTCGTTTTCATGGGCGCTGGTCCCCGTTCAGTGGCTATCGTCGTCGGCGGTCGTTTTCATGGGCACTGGTCTTCATGCGTGGGCGGTCGTTTTCGTTGTTTGTGTGTGGTGTGCTCGTTTTGGCGTCTGTGGGGGCTGGTTCACCATTTGTGGGGGCCGGGTGGTGGCTGGTGGGGTTTCTTCTTGTCTTCGTGGGCCATGGGTCTTGTCGCTGGTTGCTGGGCGTCGTTTGTGGGCACTGGGTTGTTGTTCATGGATGCCGGGTCATTGGCGTGTCATGTGGTGTGTAACAGAAAAGACGACGACAAACGTCGAACGCTCAACGTTCGTTGTGTGGTTGCCACGTCGCAATCAGCGACGTAGCACCTGGTTGGTCAAAACTTAGAAGGGGAGCTGGGAGGGGTTGCTGTACTCACCTGGGCACAGCAACGTGCATCGTCAGCGTCTTTGTTGTCAATGTCGTGGGTGGTCATGGTTTGAGACGGCGGTGGATGGTGATCATCATGGTGTAAGAAACGACGTGGCAACGTTCGACATCCACTTCCTCCCAACATCACGTGCAGTTACTTTGTTGTGACATCCTCATCTAAATCAGGAACTATGTACACCTCGAGAAAATAAGAGAAATGAGAATTAGATATTGCTCACCCACAAATCACAAAATCGAAGACCCTAGAATCATTTAAAATTGGATTAAGCATTTATATACAAAAGTAAAAGTTTTAAGAGTAAGAACTAGGTCTAATCCCCCAGAAATATGAAATTATGTACAGTAACATGCCAGGAATTGATGAAATGGAAAGGCAAACAGTCCAGTAGATGCTCTGGATAGAGCAAATTTAATAGATATTTGCTTTCTCCATGTCATCCATAAGTGTTTGTGGGAGAACACAGTGTCCTCGATATTTGTGCGCTGCCCCAGCAGCTTGATGGCTGTTGAGGCCCTTTTCATAGGCATCCATAAAGCGGTCAGCTTGCATGGCAAACCTCCAACAATATCACATTAATGCAAACAAATTTAGGTAGAACTTACTGATGCATTGAAAGGAGAGGGACAGGATTCCACAAGATGCGCTGCAGAATACCGCTGCATTGGCAGTATTTCTGGGCGATCACACTAAATATTCAATTTTCTCCTGATTTCTTTATTTCTACAACATCACAACTACTTTTGGAGCAATTCTATGGAAACCGATTGTCCTGAAAAGCTTTTGTTATTATTTGAGGAATTTATTGTAGAAATATAGACACTTTTGGAATTGTCACACTCATCATGTGACGTTGGAAGGAAGTGGATGTCCTCTACCTTATAGATACACCTTCTACCGTCATGTGACCCCTAATGGGTCTTCAGCACTAACGGGTCAACAAGCTATAGCACCACAACAATCCATGCTATGCATTTGAAAATTTGAACAGAGTTTGACAATATACATGTGGCTGTGTGTGGAGATTTATTGGATAGAACATTGAGCATGAGCTGATATATAAGGGAGATAAGATGGTCACATTGTTGTTTTGCCAAGGTTGCCCATCAAAGCAAGTCAATCTAATTGACAACCATTTCTCTCCACAGTGCTAGCCTCAATTGACAAAAATATTTTTGAGAGTTTACAGTGGAGGTATTGGTAACTCACTCAACATTCCACCGTCTTGCTTAGGCTCACGAATCTCTAGGGCCAGGGCCGCCAGGCCGTCTGGTCAGAGTTCTTCAATGCTCAAATCTTGTGTGTTTTATTAGCTTAGATCTTAAAAATCGTGTTAACTTCTTATCTGCGCCTGAAGGTTTCGAGATTGACACAACACCAACATCGCCTTTCACCCCAATTTCATCCTTGTTTACATCGTTGTATGTTGCGTTTAGAACCCTTCTCTTTGCGCGTACTTCGTTATTATGATGAGAGGTCAAACTCCAAGACCTTTTCACCTGCGAGTAGTAAAGGGCGCCAATTTTTACGGTCCAGACAACCTGAGCGCCCCCACTTCAGATTCAACTCCCCTCGCAATGCTCACCTAAGCCATCTTTCAAAAAAATTGCAATTAAGTCCAAGTCTGATCGTCACCCATCTGCGCCTCAATGAATCTGCGGCATGATAGATTCTGTAGATCATCCTGGCTGGACGTGATACAAGAAGATTGCTTTATTGAGTATCGGGTACATCATCCTAATCAACCAAAATATGTATAATCTAGCACTAGCGGCTTAGATTAAAACGCGGGTAGTTTGGGAGGACTCACCCTGATGAATAACTGCGAGAAACACAAAGAAGCTTATTAGGAATTTATTCTTTGACATAAAAAAAAAACCTGCAGGCTTTCTTCCCAGAAGAATTTACTGCTACGTAGCATGCACATTCTGCATCACATAGTGGTCAGCGGGAGGGCTTCGCGACAAACTGGAAGGAAAGTACCGGTAATGCTGCCATTATCGTATGGCTTCGTTAATGAAATCCCATCTGTGTGAAATATTTCACCAGTTGTCGTCGTGTGCCATCTACTATCATAGTCCGCCCAAGCTAGAAAGGGATCAATCATGGAAAAAAGGGTATGTCTGAGACTGACTGCCGTATGATTTCGCTATAAGTTTTTTCGTAAAGTTCGGTTGTTCTGATGAGTCGGTAGCGTCCTTCTGCAGTCCGTAAACAACAGCTAAAGGTTCTTCCTTTGAAACGCCTGGATAACTATCAGAGAGAAGAGCAACAGTATCACCATCTTTCATTGTACTCTCGCCGCCCTCATCCTCGAATAGATTACAAGCCCGGTCTGGGGATACCCCTTCTGCTCCCATGATGCAACACTTCAAGGAAAGAGCCGTGTGTGGGGGTGAAATACAGACGGTATCAAGCCGGCCGAGAGACGAATCAGTGTCATCGAAGGAGGTCTTGGAGGAAATTTCACCGCCCTCGTCGTATACACGGTAGTAGACTGAAAAGAACGTGTTAACAACGTGTTAAAATGAAAGAGTAATCCTCGGTGGCCAAAGACGCACCATACAGACGCGTCGTCGACCATTCAACGAGATCTTTCACTCCCACCGAAGACACTTTTGATCGCTTCTCGGCGTCCAAAACGTCGACGACCAAAATGACCGGGTCTATCTCAGATACGCCTGGCCCAGACGTCCCTCTGAGCGCGAGACGGGCGGAGTCCTCTACAGGTGCTTGGTCCGAGAGTGATGAATACAAGGTACACTTGGTAGATAACTCAAATCCTTCAATCCTGCAGATATGCTTTTTCAAGGATGCAGCGGTATGCGGAGGTGCTACGGATCTTGATACGATGCGGCTGATGAAGCGATCGTTGGAATAGATGGGGTTGTTTGATTCGAGTGCGCCTTGCTTGGTGTAAATCCGGTAGTATACTGGGAAATGGGCCGTGGCCGGCATTGAGGGAATTATCATTGCCGAGAGAAGGAGACGTACTGTGGCGAGGCCCAGCTCTGGGTTCGGATACCTGCGTGATTGAAGTTGGAACGAGAGGGATGAAAAGGCGTTCGCAAACTTACCGGTTCGATGCCCCCTGAGCCATCCAACGAAGATGATCCAGCTTTAGTGCTGCTCATTTGGCCGTGGTGATAGTAAGATTAGTGTGAGAAGAGGGTCGGGCGTCTCTGGGGTGCGCCTGCCATGACAAGCGCTGGTTCCACTTCCAGCCAATTGGAACACACGCTCTGTTGACCACCTCGCACACTCCCGTGATTCAACAGTCTTGGGATTTTCGGTTTTTCTACCCGTCCGGAATACGAGCAATTTTTTTCAGCTGGCGACGTACGTGGTTGGATAGTATTAGTCGTGAAGGTGGGCAATGTCAGCTCAAAATTGCGAGCGCAGCGAGCAATGAAAGGCCTGGACAAACAAGTACAAGTTGGTGCACGAAAATGTGTTGTATCTCAGCAAGCATTTAATCCCTAACCTCAAAATCTTTGATTTAGGTGGGGACTGATAGCCTTTACAATAATATGAGGAACGTTGCGTCGACGAATATGGGCGTAAATGCTTCTTTTATTGTGCAGTACGTGGGTCGATCTCTGTAAAACTCATCCCATTTCTTGGAAAATCTCGGTCATAAGCCATTGAATTCAGTGAAAATTGAGAGAGTTGTCTCATTGGCACTGCCGTGCAGGATGCTCTGGGTGATTACATCAAAAGAAAGCTTACTTGCAATTAAGTCCGAGCCTGATCTTCAGCCATCTACGCCTCATTGAGTCTGTGGCATGATTGGAAGTTTGGGCTTGATGTATAGATTCTGTAACGTGATACCTTTGCTGAGTATCGGGTATATCATCCCAATAGTAAGGTCTAGCACTAGCGGCTTAGATTACAACGTGGGAAGTTTGGGAACAACTGCAAGAAACATGTTGAAGAGGCCTATTAGGAGTTTATTCTTTGACATGAACAAAAGACTTGCAGGGTTTCTTCAAAAAAGCATTCAACCCTATCTGGTACGCATCGATATTTTCCCAAGCTAAAAAGAGATCAGTCACGGAATGAAAGGGTATGTCTGAAACTGACTGCCGTATTCCGCAAATTCCAGTTGTTCTGATGGGTTGGTAGCATCCTTCTGCACTCCGTAAACAATAGCTAGAGGTTCTTCCTTTGAAACGCCTGGATAACTATCAGAGAGAAGAGCAACAGTATCACCATCTTTCAATGTACTGTCGCCGCCCTCATCCTCGAATAGATCACAAACCCGGTCTGGAGATACCCCTTCTGCTTTCGTGATGCAATACTTCAAGGAAAGAGCTGTGTATGGGGGTGAAATACATAGGGTATCAAGCCGGCCGAGAGACGAATCGGTGTCATCGAAGGAGGTCTTGGAGGAAATTTCACCGCCCTCGTCGTATACACGGTAATACACTAATAAGAAGGTGGGAGAGTGAAACCCTTGGGGACTAAAGACGCACCATAGAGACGCGTCGACGGCCATGCAACGAGATCTTTCACCTCCACCGAAGACACTTTTGATCGCTTCTCGGCGTCCGAAACGTCAACGACCAAACCGACCGGGTCTATCTCGGATACACCTGGCCCAGATGTCCCTCTGAGCGCGAGACGGGCGGAGTCCTCTACAGGTGCTTGGTCACCCGAGAGTGACGAATACAAGGTACACTTTATAAATAAATCGAATCCTTCAATCCTGCAGATATGCTTTTTCAAGGATGCAGCGGTATGCGGAGGCGCTACGGATCTCGATACGATGCGGCTGATGAAGCGATCGTTGGAATAGATGGGGTTGTTCGATTCGAGTGCGCCTTGTCTGGTGTAAATCCGGTAGTATACTGGGAAATGGGCCGTGGCCGACGTTGAGGGAATTGTCATTGCCAAGAGAAGGACAGACGTACTATGGCGAGGCCCAGCTTTGGGTTCAGGTGTCTTCGCGATCGTTAGAACGAGAGAGCTGGAAAGCCGTTCGCAAACTTACCGGTTCGATGCCTCCTGAGCCATTCAACGAAGATGATCCAGGTTTACTCCTGCTCATTTGGCCGTGGTGAGAAGAGTTAATGTGAGAAGAGGGTTGGGCGTCTCGACTCTCTGGGCAGTCTGCGGTGGCCACACCTACTAGCAAAGACAATCATCCCATTTCTCAGTTATGAGCCATCGAATTTAGTGAACATTAGAGTTGTCTCATTGAGAGTGCTGTCCAGGATGCTCTAGCAGTAATTGAGTTGGTTATAATCAGCAGGGTCATCCACACGATCATTGGTCCCTGTTGACGGCGCAAATTTCGCGTCCAGCACAACAAAAAGCTTTCACCTTGCAATTCATGCTTGCAGGGCGACATGCTGCCAGACAGCTACTGCGCGCCCACGGGATTGGGTTGGTGGGACGGGATCTGATATCGATAAGAGTCAGGAGACCAAATTTCGTCGAGTCACACACAAACGCCTCTTTCCGCCTCTTCTCATCCTCCATGGCTTTCCAGGACAGGATTGCGAGTGCATTCTCGGCCCTCAACATAACTCTAGATTCTACAGTATCGCATGCCGAAACCACATCCCCAGCAGCGTGGCGCGAGGCCCTTGTTGCCCATGAATCTTCTCCGAAATCATTTGAGCTCATCAAAACCCTTGTCTACAAACCCAAGACTGCGAAATCAGCTACCCCGGTTCCGGTCGTCGTAATTGCTCGCGATGAGACGGAGACCAACTCGAATGCCATTGCCAAGCAGCTGAATTTGAAGGAGCTGCGGTTGGCGTCGGAGGATCTGCTCAAAGAGTTTTTTTCGGTTGATAAGAACGCCCGTACGTCTCCTGTTTGTTCATTTCAAAATCATTATCTAACATTTTTATTTCAGTATCCCCTCTTGCAATCGACAGCGAGATATTTTCAAAGGTCGTCACGGTCTTGGATCCCTCGATCGCTGAATCCTCCTCACTCTTCGCCGTCCACGGCCTTTCCTCCAGCAACACCGTTTTTCTTTCAGGACAAGACATCGTCGCTCATCTTAAGAGTTTAGAAACGACTGAAATCAAGGTGGTGGACTTGGACACCACTGCGCCCTCCCCAGCTGCCGTAGCTCAGACATCAAAACCTCCAGTGAAGGAGAAAGAAGATGCAAAGATCGAGGGTGCGGTTCAGATTGCCATTGGAGTAAAGAAGGAAGTTGATTTCCCCGGATGGTATACCAACGTACGTTTGCCTTGGACATATTCGATACAGGCTGATCGTGTGTGGTAGGTTCTGCTCAAAGCGGACATGCTAGACTATTACAGCGTCAGTGGGTGTTATATCCTTAAACCGTGGTCATATAGCATCTGGGAGGAGATCCAAAGTGAGTCATTGTCATGTGGCACTTTGCCTATCTGATTCGTTTTCTGGTGCAGCTTGGTTTAACACCCAGATAAAGGAACTCGGCGTTCAAAACTCGTACTTCCCTATGTTCGTATCTCAGTCTGTATTAGAGCGAGAAAAGGACCATATAGAGGGATTCTCTCCAGAGGTGGCCTGGGTGACGAGGGCGTGAGCTCCCTTACATCTACGCAAAGAAACACTATTCACATATTTGCAGTGGAAACTCCGACCTTGAAGAACCTATTGCAATCCGTCCAACATCCGAGACTGCCATGTACCCTTGTACGTGTTGTCGACATCTCCTTCCGACATGTCTAACGTCTGTCCAGACTACGCCAAATGGATCAGAAGTCATCGCGACCTCCCACTCAAACTCAACCAATGGAACAGCGTCGTTCGTTGGGAATTCAAAAACCCACAACCATTCCTCCGCACGCGCGAGTTCCTCTGGCAAGAAGGCCACACCGCCTTCCTCACCAAAGCCGAAGCCGACGCCGAGGTGCGACAGATCCTCGACCTCTATCGTCAAGTCTACGAAGATCTCCTCGCCGTCCCCGTTATCCCAGGTATCAAGTCTGAGAAGGAGAAATTCGCTGGAGGACTGTACACCACTACCCTCGAAGGATTCATCCCAACCTCTGGCCGCGGAATACAAGCGGCCACATCGCATTGTCTAGGTCAAAACTTCTCCAGGCCGGAGATGTTCAATATCTTCGTGGAGGACCCGGTTGATAAGTCCAAGTCGTACGTATGGCAGAACTCGTGGGGGTTGTCGACGCGCACGATTGGTGTGATGGTCATGGTGCATGGTGATAATCAAGGGCTGGTGCTTCCGCCGAGGGTGGCGAGTATTCAGGTTATTGTCGTTCCTTGCGGTATCACGGCGAAGTCGACGGACGAGCAGAGGGCTGAGATCAATGATGCTTGCGAGGAGCTGGCCAAGACGTTGAAGAAGGCTGGTGTCCGGGCTAAGGCTGACCTTCGTGAGGGGTACACTCCTGGCTACAAGTTCAATGATTGGGAACAGAAGGTATAGCTGTTTCTCCGTTGTGACTTATGCAATGGCTGATCACGTATATGTCAGGGTGTCCCCCTTCGTCTAGAGATAGGACCCAACGACCTCAAGAAACAACAAACCCTCTCTGTCCGACGCGATAACGGCGACAAGAAGCCGCTTCCCCTCGCTAACATTGGCAAGAACGTCGCCGATTTCCTTGAGGTCATCCAAGACAACATGTTCAATCGCGCCAAGGAACAATACTGGTCTCGCGTCAAGGAGGTGACGGACTGGAAGGACGTCATCCCCACGCTCGACAACAAGTGCATCGTCGTGATGCCGTGGTGTGAAGTCGAGGCTTGTGAGGATGATATCAAGGAACGGAGTGGCAAATCGTGAGTTATCTTTTCCTCGTTGTTTTGGTACCCTGACGCTGACCTGCTGTCTATTTTTCAGTGCTGAACCCCAGGACGAGCGTGCGCCATCAGCTGGTGCCAAGTCACTTGCCATTCCGTTTGACCAATCCCCTTGGACCCCGATTGAACATGGTAAGACGAAATGCCCGGCGTGCGGTAGTGATGCGAAGCGCTGGACCATGTTTGGGCGATCTTATTAGTTTGGCTCGCTGGATGTGTGGGGAGACTATTATCTGTAAATCATTTGAAGCAAATCGAAGCCGTTTCCTTTTCTCTGCAGAGAACTTGAGATAGAGGGGTAAATCCTGAGGAATCTCTCATTGTGACTGTGATGTATTCCGACTTTCATGTGGGTGCGCCGGTGCGGATGGCTACCCATCAATTATGTGCTACAAAGACTACCGTGATCTTCCCTTTTACGTGGGAGCGCTTTGCAGTGATTTATCACTCGAGTCTTGAACTCAGAGTTATTTTTAGCGGACCACGTCTCGATCAAAAGTTGCCATCTCTCGAGCTCTCAAAATATTTGTTGATCAAGTACTTTTCATCTCTTAAGCCTCCGTGTGCATCTGCCAGTGCACGAAGGCCTTTTATCTCCACCTCGGACTTGGGCATGAATACAGGCAATATGTTTACCCACGACAAGGAGCAAGACATTCCTCTCGCGTCAAGGAGCTGACAGAACGGAAACGGAAAGATACTTACCCGAGTGGTTTCTCGACAGCAAGCAGTGCGTTGCTGTGACGGTGTAGCGCACATTGTGATTCGTGAGCTATCCTTTCTCTACGAAAATACTCCGCGCGCCCGGCGCCGCCCTCTTATCCCCCTGCCTTCTTAGATTTAATCTGCGGCAATCACCTCCCCAGCGCCCCGCAACTCTGACTGCGTAGTAGCATGTGCTGGATCATGTTTGAGCGACCACTGCTTGATGTCGACGAAAGGGCTAACGGGAATTGATTGACGGTTTCTGTTGGGTTTCTGGTAAATCGAGACAGTTTCCTACCTCCCGCTTGGCCCAGGCCCCGAGCCTTAGCTCATTAATATTTGGCAACAGGTTTCAGCGAATATCTCCCCATACTTAAACGGTCGACTAAGCAACAGCGTCGTCGCCATAGTAATAACAGGTTATCGCCCTGAGACCCTGAGTCTCTGTCAACCAGTGCACAGCATCATTGGCTGCATATGTGCTCAAGTAACGAGTCCAACCATCTTTCCGACAACTCCTCACCAGACCCTCTCGACTCCCGGCAATTTGGAAGATTCTCGGGAGATTATTCACAAAATACCCCGCTACGGACCTGGGAGCAATTAGAGGGGTCATTTATCCAACAAAGTCACAAGTTGACAGCCCGCAAGGCCGCTCCTACGCAGTTCCGAGTCCCCAGCATTTCTATCATGGCCGTATCCTCCAAACTACATTCTCCATCCCAATCCCTCGTCGTGACTACGCCAAGATCCATTCTTAAAACCCACAAACAAAGCCCTCCCAGACATTCGATTACCCTCCCCTTGTCCGAGACGATATCAGATCACTTCCCATGTGAACTTGTCCAAATCATCATCGATTACCTCCACGACGATAGAGCGGCGCTCGCAGCATGCAGTAGAGTCTGTCGAACTTGGCTCTCCCTATGCAGAGTTCACTTCTATGCGAAGATGACCATTGAACCAGGCAATACAGCAGGGTTCCTGGACCTTGTGACGTCCCCGCATACCACGATCGGAACTTACATCCGGCATCTCACCATCCAGAAGCAAACTGGGCACATAGACCACTTCTTCATACTGAACAATGCATCGTGTCGACGAGTCCCTGACTTCCATTTCGACAACGTCCTCCGCCATGTCAAGACATTCACGTCGATCACGAAGCTCTCGTTGTTCAAAGGATATGGCGAGAACCCAAAGCTCATCTCGCACCTCCAGGACTTTCTCAGCCTGGAAGGTTTAGAGCTGCGAAGCTGGTCTTTCCCCGGATTTTCAGATTTTGTCGGGGTCGTTTGTGCACCTCGAAACTTGGTTCGGCTTTCTTTGACCGACATTGCATGGGGAACTAGACGATCCCTGGCACCCAACCTACGCTTGCCTCCCCGCCTTCGGCACATGGCAATATTCATGGAGAAACAGGGGCAATTCTTTGATTGGATGTTAAGATGCGCGACCCAACCAATAGAGTCACTAGAGGTGGGGGGAGTTTTTGGCCCAGACGACGCGCTCGCTTGTGCAAACTTCTTGCGCGTACTTGGACCTACGCTCAAACATCTCAGTTTGTACACACCCAGCCGCATCAGGAAAGGTATGTCGCCTTGAATGCTCTGCCCTCATGATGCCACTATATTGACGTTGACTATCTAGTCAATCTGGTGTACAACACAGGTCTTCAGACGCTTTATATCAGCCATCTGCAGGTCAGCCAATGGGAAGGAAGCGGACCCCCACCACGGGACAAAATTTCCGAAATCCTCGCACAGTTGTGTTCACCAAATATTGCCACAATTAGTCTTCAGCTCCTCATGCACGAACCCGAAGCACTTAAGACGATCGCCTGGAGGCAAATCGAGCACACCCTCGCCTTGCCTCGTTTTGCAAGTCTCGAAACAGTTGAATTTCGCGTGCCAAAGTGTAGGAAATGGGCGCTATCTTTGCTAGAAAAAAACCTGCCCAACGTGGCTGCTCGGGGCATCTTGTCTGTGGCGAATGGTTGACGGAATCACCATAATTTGCGTTGATTTTCAATGAGTAGATACATGGGTCTGAGTGTCCATGTCCGCTTTGTCCGCGTCTACGGAGCGTGGTTTGTCAATGCCCTTTTCTTTCACGTGCTTTGACCCTTTTCGTTTTCTTGTTGAAAGAGTCGACTGCGTCTTGAACGTCCGAATCCTCGCCAGAGTTACTCCTCAAGATCGCTTCCCTTCTCCCTTCGTCTGAATCCGAAGCTCTGCGCCGCTTAGGCACTCTCGACACTGATCTCGCGAGACTCTTTACCAAACGACTTCGCATGAAGAAGGTGGTCACTTGGAAGACGCATGACCTTTGGAGATTGTTACATTGACATATGATTGTAGCCGCCCCGTTCTCTCATGTAACAAAGCGCACCAAACGTATCAGTAGATGAATTGGGGTTTCCGAGTGGAGAGTTTTCATTGACGAAGTACTTTCTTACACCGCTTACAGAGGTTCTGTTCCTCTTGTCGGGTATATGTCCAGCAACGAGGGCATTTCTGAAGGATAGGTGACCGCACATGGAGATGCAGGCGCGCATCCTCATCAAGACCTAGAGCAAGGGCTTTCGGATCGCTAATCGAAAGGAAGGGGCGTGGAGAGGCTTACCTGGTATCGCTATGCTGGTTATGTATAGCCAAGAGGGAGCATATTTGGGATCGTCATATGAGCCGATGTATTCCTCCTCAACAATCAATGCATCGGAAACAATGAATAGGGTTTTGAGGAATTTTTCTGGAGTGTGAACTTAGCTGGACAGTCACATGAAAAATGCCGTTTGGACCAAACCTTCTCTTCGAATTACATCTAAAAGTGCATTTTCACCCTGGGAGACGTTTTCAGGAAAGATGATGTCGATTTCAGCTTCAAGAGAACTCTTCATATTCCTAGCCTTTTCGTTAGATATCAAGAGGGCTGATGAACAAACGGACAGACTTTTTTCCGCGAGCGTGCTCGAGCAGGGCGAGTACAGCGTCGCGGACAACAAAGAGGGAAGTCATGTCCTGCGAAGCATGTAGATCTTTCCATTGGGGATCCTACGATGGGGTGAGAGCCAAAAATCGGAGTTTATTGCCTCACGCGTACCAATGGGATCCATGGCGTCGTGAAAACTGACTTGCCGTCAGCTTTCCAATGGGCGTGGATTTCCTCAGCGAGGTGAGGTAGGATGGGCGCCATAACTTTGGTCATCGTTGTTAGAATCTGCAGAAGGTTTATTACCAATAGATATGATGAATGATGATGACACAAACATGTTCAAGGACTGTCATAACAGCTCTACGTTGTTGGCCTCCGGGGGTATCAGCATACAGGCAATCTTTGGTGATGTCGAAATAGAGAGAAGATAGTGTGATGTTGGCAAAGTGCGAGAGGGCGTTGACCACTATACAAGATGGCGTCAGCCAACGTCGCAAGAATGAGGGAGACACAAGACCTTTCAGGAAATTATAGGATGCATACGCTTCCAATGCAGTCTGCTCTAACTGGTACAGTTCATGCATAACGTATCTCTCAGCCTGCGTGAAAGTGAGCATCGCTGCGAAATGAGAGGAAAGAAGAAAGAAAACCCACTAAACCCATCTTTTCACGTGGCACTCTCTTGAACGTCTGCTTGTCTCCGATGTTCCCTAGACAGAATCTTGCAGAATTACGGATCTTCCGCATGGATTCAGCCACTTGTGCGAGAACCGTTGGGCCGATGGACACGTCACGCCAGTAATCGATAGTGGCAACCCAGAGTCTCAAGACGTCTGCACCATACACTGGCTCCAACTTCTTATCCTAGAATGAAGAGCAGTAAGCGGAAGGCACCACGATACAGGTGGAGCAGCTCCAACCTTTCCACCGTTGATGACTGTGAGGGGACTGATAATGTTACCAAGCGATTTGCTCATCTTCTTCCCCTTTTCGTCTAATACCATACCGTGAGTGATCAATGCACCATAAGGGCTGGCTGGGTCGCTATCCGCGGGTGCTGCGCCAATGGAGGTCAACATTTGGCTCTGGAACCATCCTCGGTGCTGGTCAGATCCCTCCAAACACACATCAGCGTCGAACTTGCGGCCGGTAGTGTCATCTTTTCCAACACCCATCTCAGGCAGCATTGACCAGGATGTGCCGCTGTCAAACCAGACGTCCATGGTGTCAGTTCCCTTGCGCCATGACGATGCGGGCGCCTGCTGTAAAAGGGAGGGGGTGAGGAAATCCTCAACGGGTCCATCCCACCAGTGGGCCACGCCTTTCTCTTCTAAGACGCTGAGGATATGTTCCAGTGTCGTGGAATCGAGAATTGCTGTGTCCTTTTCAATATGATGCAGAGAAGGAATGGGAACCCCCCATACTCGTTGACGAGAGATGCACCATTCAGAGCGCGAGCGGACGAAGGACTCGAGTCGATTCTGAGCTGTTAAGCGTGGCCATCAAGGGGGGCCAAAAAAGGTAAACAAAATGAGACACACAAACAGGCGGGAAGAAGGACACATTTTCGAGCGCAGCCAACGCCTTATCCTTGATATCATCGAGATTTGCGAACCACTGGGAAGTTGCACTGTTGAAGGGTAGGTTCAGACTGTGCAGTGGTCAATGTTGTAGGAAAACAACCGACGTAACAATGATAGGCTCGTTGGTCTTCCAATCGTAAGGATACCGGTGCTTGACCCGCTGGATCTTGACAAGACTTCCCATCTCTCGGAGCAGCTCTACCACAGCCCTTGAACCATCTGTGAGAACTGCACGGCCAACAAGTTTACCAGCTGCATCGTCACCAACGACATCAGCCACATTCCGGTTGAATTGGCCTTCCTTGTCAACATGACATATGATGTTATGTGAGGTAGAGATAAGGCCAAGTGACAAGAAGGCGTGATAATCCTCTGCACCGTGCGCTGGGGCGCAGTGTACGAGACCCGTACCAGATTCCGCAGTTACGTGTGAGGCAGAGATGATCTTGAGGGGTTCAGAGGCCGGCACCAACTTTGAGAAGATTGCAGTATACCGAAGGTCAATCAGCTCCGAACCTATCCGACGATTGAGTACTGCCCAACGTTGTGGAGGTGAATCTGACCTTTGAAGGTTACGAGAAGGTCGGTCTGGCCAATCGCAGGTGTCAAATGTTCTAGCCTGTCATAGGACACAATGATGACATCGCCTTGGGGTTCCTTCTCTATAGTTTTTACAGCAGCGTAGGTGAGCTCAGGATTGATGGCGATGCCCTATAACCGTAGAGTTAGTTCGACGTCAATAATGCTGGGCATGGCCAGACCAGCCTACCATATTCGCTGTAAGCGTCCACGGTGTTGTTGTCCAGACAAGCAAGTTGACCGAAGTTTCCGTCGCTAAGAGTTGCTTCAACGTATCATTTTGAATTGGAGAATCCCTGTCAACCTGAAACTTCACGAACACAGAGTGCGAAACATGATCGTCCTTGTATACCAGTTCCGCTTCTGCCAGAGCTGAACGTGAGGAAGGGGAATAGTGTACGGGCCGGTAATGTCGATAAATCATGCCTAGGGGAAAGTATGACGTGAGGAAACAAGGTCTTTTTTACGGGAACAAATCGAACCTTTCTCCACCATCTTTTGAAAGATTCGTAGTTGACGCATCTCATAACTATGGTCTGAACCACGAAATCAGTCCTAATGTTGACCCCCTACTAAGGAAAGCCATACCCAGTGTCCGGTACGTTCCCTCCTCCGAATCCCAATCTGCCATGATACCGAGGGCTTGGAACTGGGACTGTTGAGATGAAATCTCGCGAAGAGCAGTGTCCCTCGCCGCGCTTCTAATATCTCCAGACGACAATGCGGAAAATGAGCGCTGAGAAAGTACGCAGTTGGTTATTCAAGAGATACGGGCCAAGAGGGATTTGAAGCGTACGTTTAGGTCCTGTAAAGCCTTATTTTCGATGGGAAGACCATGACAGTCCCACCCTGGGACATAACTGATAGCATATATTTTATACGCAGAATATCGGCAACGCATTTTGCAACGTACTGGACTCTGTGTCCGAGAGAAACGTGATAGCGGTTGATGATGTCTTTGAGGATCTTGTTCAACGCGTGGCCTAGATAGAAGCGTCACAAAAATCTCTTAAAAGACTTAAAAGGGGAGAAACGCACCCATATGCAAATCTCCATTCGCGTAAGGAGGTCCGTCATGCAAAACGAAGAGAGGGCCCTTCGCGTAGTTCCACTTCAACGAAGGCCGATCAACATGACAACAGAACAGACGACCAAAAACCCTCTCGCACCTGCCACCGGTACAACGTATCGCAAGTAATCGACCTATATTGACCTTCCACTTCCGCCGGGTTGCTCCATAGCGGAAAAGATGTCTTTGGAAGGAAAAGTGTCTTCGAGTACGCCTTGCTGTCTAATGGCGCTTCACTTGTTGATGGTGCTTCGTCTGAAAGTCGAACAGCGCTTGAAGATAGGTTGCGCCTTGAAATGTATGTCCTAGGTGTGCATTTTGAGAGTAAGATACGAGGACAGATTGTCACCCGACTGGTCATGGACAGAGCGCAGGAAAACCCGGTGTGACGTAACGCGAGCGTGACATAGAATATTCGAATTCTCATTGGCCTTGCGGGCGATGATACTAAGTATTGAGGCTCAGACCTACAAATGTATAGACTACGGCAGGGGCCCCTAGTACTTCTCTGCTGTCAGCACATCCAAACGAAGGGATGTCACATTATTTGCCTCGCGTAAAAAGTAAAGTTTCAATATTTACGTCTAGGACCACCAGACTGGTGAGCAGCGACATGGAGGCCAAAATATCGAGTGAGTTGCACGCTCGACGAGTGACGAGATGGCAGCGCCACGCATGAGGTAAATTCTGGAAGGTTTTGAAACGTTAGAACTTTGCGTCCCGTCTGAACCTCGGTGATGATCAAACCCCATCCCATTGGGCCATGCCGGCTAACATCATATAGATTTGCAAAGTAAACTTCCTTCATGGGGCCTGCAATGCTGATTCTGTACCGAATGAAATCTACGAGGGATTGAGTGGTACGGTCGGTGCCCGCATCCGATGGTATCCTTAGATCGATGAAATCGATTGTGCGTAGACAGGGAAATATAAGGTCCCCCTTAGTTTGAGTGCTGATTGGGCGCTTGACTCCTTCCAGCCGTAAAAATACATTTGCTGTCTGTTTATTCAAACGGACAAGCGAGGTCATATTCTTTGCTTGTCGTAGAACATTGGCGATGGCTGAATGTGTTGTGGATGTGAGTTGGGGACTGAGGAATAACTCGAGAGAAGTAACTTGTGAAAGTAGGCCAGCAAAAGCCGAAGACACGTGCGGCAAGGTGGACAGCAGGCCGCTCTCGACGGAGGACCAAAATACATGGAAGGAGACATACGGACGGGTCTCTGGTGCCGATGGAGCCCCAGTGGGGGAGGTAACACGGTTGCTGACAAAAAAGTAGCCCCTGCTGAAATGCAGGTAGAGAGGGGGATCGGATTCAGTGGCCTTGGAGAAGTAATGTTGAAACTTTTGCACAATAATCCCTGCAGTGACGTCGAAGTCTGTTCCTGGGCGAGATTTCTGGATGCCCACCCTCATACTACAGGTCGGTTTTAGGATGAGGGATGAGAGGAACGCGCTGGCTTCGCTTAGCGACGCCGCTAGTGTGATATCTTCGAGGTTTGGTAGACAAACGCCTGCACGAGATTCGGTTCCTATGTTTGAGTCTATGACCTGCAGATGGGTGAGAAGATAAAGTGTCACTTTTTGGGCGGAGGGTTTCGCAATGACACCTGCGATACGGATAGGAGGGTAAGCTGTGCAAGATATGGTAGGTCGCCATGTAAGCTGCAGAGTTGAAGCCAGAGCTGACGCAAACGGGGTGCATTCCCACTGAAAATCGTGGCAGGAAGTTTGCATTGGTCACTGCCACTCCCCTGAAGCCAAAGGCCTTCGAGGTAGGGAGCGGGCTGCTGAAATTCATCGACAACCAGTGACCAGGTTTTCGCCGTGAATTTGCCTTGGTATCGACCAAACCGTGGAACATGTTCCAACTCTCTCGCCAAAATATCTGACGATAGCGAGCGGTAGCGAGAAGTCAAAGTAAGAGGGTAGTCCGAAGCCCTTCTTAAAAGTTCCTCTGTCCATTGGTGAGATCCACGAGTGAAATCGATAGCTCGGCTCCAGATGATTGGATTCTCCAGCACCAAAGAGCGCCATTGGCGGCAGACCTGGGAGGTGTGTCTGCTTATGTCTTGAAGATTTTTAACACGGTCGTCGATTTGATAGAATGAATCCGCAGGTGTGTTAAGAAGGAAGATTGAGGATAAGATTTCGGGAGGGAGATCTGATATAATAGTGGGTGGTGCGAGTTGGCTCATGCTACTACTTGACGGCGCCGTCGGTACAGGACAGAGCTAGATCGTTCTGTGTGAATTCGAGGTGAGCGATGGGAGGGTGCGCAATGTAACGCACCTTGCCGAACACGCGACGTTACGCGTTAACTTTGGTCAGGAACTGTGAACTATGAAGGCAAGATCATGGATTGGATTTAAATTCGATTTTATCCACTGACACGTGACAAGCAAGTGAGGAGGAAAGGAGAAAATGAAATTGCAAATACAAGCTACACTTCTATCTATGTATATAATGTATAGTTCTATGCCTCCTCGATGCGAGGCTCTCCTGAAATTATCTGATATAGTAAATATCCCGCCAGCTCGGACCTACGCAAACCAAGCATTCAGTCCATCATACACGAGAAATATGATACCACTGCTCGGGACAGCTCTCGCAACCGTCATCCCACAGCCAGCATACAACCCCCGCAGCCCATACACGCTATACATCCGCCTCAAAGTTCCCATGAACGTGCTGGGCAGTCTTCTCGAGGAATGACTAGCAGCAGAACCAGGTTTCACAACAACACGAGGCCGAAGCTCTTCCTCCGTCTGAATCGCGCTCTTCACCGTATCCGCAGGATATAAAATGAGGGCCCCAACCGCACCCGCTACTGCTCCCGAAAAAGCGGATTCCCAAGGGAGGAGTGTGGGGCTGTGATGAGCGCGGGTGTCCTTTGGTATTCTGTTGGCGACCAAGAGTCTCGCGATCCACTCTTTAACGATGAACCAAGCTGCGCAGCCTCCAGTCTCGCGGAGAAGTGTGCCGGTATGGCCTAACCACAGGCCACGTACGCCGTGGGTGTCAACGATTGAGCGGATGAGGGAAAGGGGTCCAGGTGGGTTTATTGTTTGAGTAGGGAGGGTAGCAGATTTATAGGCGACGTCGTGTATGAGGCGGTGGGAGGGATTGGACCGGGAAGTGGTTGGGGTGGAGTGTATCCGTCCGTCTGATGTTATTATTGGCACAGGCCGATGTGGGATGCGGCCAGGTGCGGATGGTGTGCTAGGGTGCGCATGTACGGGATTCATCATTTGGACTTGCATCTTGCATTTGACCAGCTCAATCGGAGTTCTGTAATCGCAGGGGTAAGAAGAGTGGATAACAATGGCATTTTACAATAGACGCACAGAATAAAGCTTGTCACGAAACCAGCACCTGCAGCCGCAAGTCCTAGCTGGGCGATCGACAGTGGTGCGGAACGATCTAGGTGGGTATTAGAGGATAAGGAAACGTTCCGTATGAGGTTCTGGAACGCAGAATATGAGAGGAAAAGAGCAGCCGTCTCCGCCATAGACCCCACTATTGGCGCAGGTAGTCCCTAATCGGAAGTCACTACTTGAATCATGGAAAAAGCACAGAAACACACCCTGTAAAGCCCACGTACTCCTTCATCCCTCCAAGTTTGCATCAAGCAGTCTAACGGTCCGTCGAATCGCAGCGCATTGTTCGTTGGCCCAGGGGCAATGAGTTGCGCTTGTAGCCGTACTTTCGCAAGGTCAAATGGGTATTCCAGTATCTCTGACACCATCCCGGCAAGCTGAAGAGAAATGAGATGATTTTAAAGCAGCAGAAGGACAGCACTCACACTGCCAAAGGCAATCTCCTTTGCAGCTACGCGTGCGGGCATAATAGCGTCGTCCTCAGCCTGTTCCAGCATAGTGGCCTGCACGACTTGCACACACTCATCGGTGTGCATAATCCGTAAATAAGTTTCTGATATAACTCTGGAGAGCAGTAGCTGACAAAGGGTACACCTGCTTGCGCCGCTTAGCTTTTGTGCATGTTCGTGATCAGGAGTGTCGGCAAGCTTCGTGGATGATCGAAATTTTGGCAGGTCAAGTCACACGACCATTCACGTGATCAAGTCGCGTCCAACGCGTCTGGCGAAATCTACCTCTGCATGATAGCTAGATGCATAAAAAGTATATTGAGATATATATATGCAGTTCTATGGTTTTATAACAATTTTCAACGCCTTCCTACTGTTCATTTTGTCCAGGGCTGCTTGATAATCGTCAAGTTTGAACACATCAGTCACCATACCCTTGACGTTGATCTTTCCGCCGTCAAGGTATGCAACAGCGCGAGGGAAACAGTACGTTTGAGAGAATGAACCAATAATCTATAAATCAAACATAGAAAACCAAATTTTGTCGGAGAACCACATAACGTACCTTGATTTCGTCTCCAAAAATCTGCGAGCGGGAAAGGAAAAATATCAGAAGGTGAATATAAAGCAATAACAGCTGCATGTACCTTGGAGGGCGGCCAATGAACAAGCGCCTTATTCTCATAAACCCCATAAATCATCAACGTCCCACCCCTCCGCACATAATTAATACTCTCATCCGCCAATTTCTCAACCCCAGTCGCCTCCACAACAACATCGAACCCATGCGGATTGTCATCCTTCAACTTCTTCCACTGCGCCTCCGGATGCTGACGATCCAACTCGACATACTCATCCGCAGCGTTAATCCGCTTCGCAATATCCATCTTGACGCCCTTGTTCGCAGCAATCACCACGCGGGAAGCACCGTTCAATTTGAGCAGTTGCGCGAGGACGAGCCCGGTTGGCCCGGCACCGAGGAGGAGAACCTCGATCCCGACGGGGGGGTTGAGCTTGTCCAGCCCGTGGATTGCGCATGCGGCGGGTTCGAGGAGCGTAGATTCTTCATCTGTTAAATTATGGATCTTGTAGAGCTTCTTCTGCTGGCTGAAGAAACCGTCAACTCTGCTATCTCTACAAAGACGGAAGTAAACACAGCGTACTAGACGATATACTCAGCAAACCCGCCATCCTGAGTGACACCCCGCGCGTTAAAGTCCTCGCATAGCAGTGATTGCCCACGGCGACAGTAGAAACAATTATCGCACTACCATGACGATCAAGATCGAAAGTGAGGCACAAGATTCGCTTTTAGCAACTTCCGACCGTGTGGCTGTACGCGACTTACTGTGATCCCGACGTCCGCGACGCATCGATCTCCAATGGAAAATCCCTTCACGTTCTTCCCCATCTCCACGATAGAACCAATGGCTTCATGGCCTGGGATCAGCTGTGAGAGAAGATGATTCACTTCATGCACGCGATTTAGTCGACAAGGATGATTACCGGGAACTTGGAAATAAATTCCCCCTACGATGACGCATAGAAGATAAACAAACTAGAATAAACGGGCAAACCAAGCACCCTCACCTGGTCTATATGACCATCCGTTCCGCATATTCCTAGAGGGGATGTGAGTCGCCTTTGTCTTCAGATGATGACAGCGTCAAAGTTTACCACAGGCCGAGACTAAGAAAGAATTCAGGTTTCCAACGCGAGCAATGAGAAGGGCGACCCACCTTTAAGTAAAACGTCGTCGTCGCCAACTTTCGGAATGGGAACCTGTTTTATTTCGAAATCTCGAGGCTGTAGACTCAACGCGCGGTCAATGTGCTGATCTTCCATTATGTGGTGAGGCTACGCACCGCGTTATACCAGAGCGCTTTCATAGTTCCTTCAGGCATATTTGAGGTGGCAGTTATTAACGAGAGATCAGCGTTCAACGTTGAGGCGGTAGATTTGAATTGAGTGTGGTTTTACATTTTACCTCCCACTGCCTCGGGACACGGTTTGTCAGATAAATCATATGACGTCGACGTTGCTTTAGGTTAATCATATCTCCGGCCAGCTTGAAGTTGGAGTTGCGTCGCTTCAAGTGTTCCTATTGATTTGTTCTCGTCTTCATGAAAAAGATACGCCGTCTGAATGTTATATCGAAGCTGTCTAGGAGCAAGAACCCCACGTTCCCGTATAAAAAGATATTCAACTCATGAATTCAGAATTAGTGAGGTCATAGTAGAAGTTTGACAAAGGACGATCCGTTTGCAAGAGGAACAAAACAGTTACAGTAAAATATATGCATTGACCGGGAGTCGAACCCGGAGCTAGGCCATATCCAATGTCTGAGGGGAACGGGAAGTTGATGGGAAGACCCAATGTTACCGCTACACCATCAATGCACTTCAGTTTTCTAAAAGGCTGTCTCTGTTTATCGTTGTGGCTTGTTTATGCTTAGTAATCCATCCAATCTTACCCACCTCCTTCACGCCCATTCTACCATCTTATCATTTGCCATATGCCAGCGATTGCTGCTTAGAAGACCCACTTCTAGGCCAACCCCTAAACTCATTCTGTCACTGATATCAAGCCCCTCGTGCTTGCCTTAGAAAAAATGATTAAAGTTAGAAAACCCAGTCATGAAGTGCTTTACATTTCAAGCTGCACGAAAGGCCAAGGCTTGCACAAAAAAAGCTGAGTCTTTGAAGGGTGCCGCTCTTCGTGCAAAATTTCAAGAACTTGAAAATGAGCTGGAAGAGTTGTCACTGTTGCCTCGCAAGTCACAACCTAAATTTATTCTTTTCACGGCGGTAGGGGCATCCTGCGGAAAGTATTGAATTAGGCTATTATTATCCGAATAGAAAGAAGAAATATATTTCTCCTGGCAACAGTTCACTTGTGATATTCGACGAGGCGTTCTTGACTATATCTACACCATCAAAGCAAATATTGGAATCAACAAGCCAAAGAATGTCATCAAAGAATTCTCCCTCGGCGTGATGGCAGCACTACAGGCCGTTGGGCTCGAATCAGTAGCAGCAAATTGGGAGTTACATGGGATTATTTGCTGCCCGTAGGACAAGACCTCCTGAGGTTGGTTCGATATGATAGGAAACACTGGTTGACTGTGGCAATATCAGCTTTTCAAAGTTGTCGATTCTCCGGTGGACACGCACTTGGACCCGATTTCCATGTTCCCGCTTGTCCGATTATATAGCACGTTTGCAATCAGTGCGCCCTAAAAGGACCACCAATTCAGATATCGCAATGAGAAAATGCAAGAATGTAGTAAACCATTTGCCCAGGTAAGATTTGTATCGTGATGGTCTGCGAGTACGTTATCGTCTTTGAATATGAGTACGAGCCTTCGACATGCAAACTCAGAACCCCGAAGCCCACCCCCAATGACGAGTTGACGCTCCAGGTGTTTGTGATCTGGACTGATCCTCCTATAGCACTCGAGATGGTCGCATTGCTATTTGGGTCGCAGTTCTCAACCGGAGTCCCTACAATGATGGGGTAAGTTAAGGGGTCAACATGCGACTGGGAAAGGTCAGGTCGTCAAGTTCCCTTTTCTAAGACAAAAATGCGCTTACGAGGTTACTGAAAACGCACTGACTCTTGCCACACCCGGGGGCGCACTCCTGCAACATCTCGGCGTTAAGGCTCTGACCTGAGGTTGCCACGGGCGGGGCTGCTGTAACGGTTTTTGCTGGCGCTGTCGCGGCACTGACAGTGTCAGAGGCTGCCATGGCAGTGTAGCAACCATCGGAAATGTAAGACTGAGGTACTCACTTCGTAGACTTGTAGTAGTACCACTACCACCATTGCTGCTAGTGGATGGGGGTTCCACGCCGGTACTTGGTCCACCATTAAAATTTGTCGCAGTCACAGTCGCAAAGTCGTTGTAGCAACCGTAGGCAGGATCGGTTGGCATCCAGTAGAGGTACTGCCCGGGTAAGGTATCCGCATCCTCCACCCATTGGCTCTGCGCATCCCAGTCCGCTAGGACGCTATCGAGGTGCGTCTGTAGGTAATAACAGTTGGGAATCGTGTTCACCAAAAAGCTGCCACCATTCTGAGCATAGAAATTCCTGGTTCCTTTATTGGCGACTACCACGCAACAGCAACACTGATCACACGATGACCCAGGGTTGGGAGCCCATCCTGGAACTCGGGGAATGTTGCACAGGAGTAAAAGTATAGCAATGATGTGAAGCATTACGAATGACGTTCTGGTGAGTCTGGTGAGTCAGATTTTGTCGTCGGACGCTGCTTTGAAATTCGTCGGCGGGCGGGGGTACAGTGTGCAAGTCAAATTTATCATGTCGAGACAATTAGCCTTTCGATCGCTCAGGTCATGGAGGAATAGACGCCTTGCCCTGGTCTAACGCTACCGCAATAGCGAAGAAAAGGCAAGACTTGATAGGCGTGTGAGGGGATTCGATAGCGCCTACCCCCTGGGCCCTTTCTAGCGCTGTTGTCGACGGTGCCAGGGCATTTCTTCTGGACACAACTGGACACGCTGACATGAATTACTCCGGATCCATTGAATGACTATCCGCATGCCCCGCGACAAGACAGCTGAAGCCAAGGTCGTTGAGCTGTTGCGAGAAGCCTCTGCAGAATTATGACACTGTCCAAGACGATAGATTAGGATAAGCAGGTGGCGGACTATGTAGTACCTGAAAAGAGATATATATAAGGCGCTTCAAGCATAACCAATGGCATTAAGGGAGCATCACACCTATTTTGATATCGATAGACCTGTTTGGAAACTCTAACGCTCAACGCTCTTGTTTAGTTGTGGATTGTGGACAAGGTGTGGTAAAGTTGTGGAATCTGGTTGGACTCTGGAGGTTGGACAAACGCGTCAAGACAACCCGCAAACAGCACAAGCCTCTTCACCGGCACCCTCAATGGCAAAGGCAAAGCCACCAACCGCATCAGAACTCTACATACAGAGAAGACAAAGCGAGGAAGAGGAAAAGTACCCCCTATCATGGGAATACGAGCTTGGTGAACTCTGTGCTCCAAGGTGTGCGTTTCGTGCCAGTGCTTTCAGGTGTCTTATTTATCACTCTGGTACTATTCTAGTTGATCGCTACACACCTCCTGAACGACCCCGCCTTTGGTCCAACGATTCTCCTCGATCCCTTTAGCCTCCCGACGATCCCCGTAGCTCACAAATGGGCATCATTTGAGCGAAGAGTGGGATAGTCACAGCCCTATGTCCGATCAGAGAGATGTTTTTGAGTTCGATGTACAAGTCATGGGAAGCACAGGCGCGCAGACAGAGGAAGGTTCTCAGCCCAAAGTATGTCTTCCCCGCGTTTATTCTCTTACCCGGGCGTTCTGATTTCGCTTTGTGCGTTTCATTCGGTAGGTCGATGCTCGGGATTCTTGGCGAAATAGATGCACACGAGTTTTAGAGGATATTACTCGACGCGATGCGGATGGAACAACTTCATCATCAAAACCGTCAACCACCTCCCAAGGAACGACGCTAACTCCCGCCGACCCACGTGCGCCCCCGCCGTCGCCCATAAATAAACGAAGAAGACACCCTCATCTCATTCGTCCACATAGTTTTCGGGGGGTCAACTGATGCTGCCAGAAATGTAAACACATTTCACAGATCTCCGAAGACTTCAACGACTTCAGTCTAAGCATCAAACCGGAGGACTACGCGCATCGGAAGTACGAGAGAGGCTAAAGAACTTTGCCAAGAACCTTACGAGCTTTCCTTCGTCAAGTAGTTCCACCAGGAAGCCCTTCTCCACGATCCAGCGCGAGCCGTCTGTTGCCTCAACTTCGGAAGAGTTGATCGATGGAGCGGATGGGGAGGTTGAAGGATGATGTGGTCACTAGCAAGACGAGGAGCGGCTGTCCTCTCTTCCTTGATCTCTAAGACTGGGCCTTCACCACCTGAAATACAGATCTCATAGCCCTCTGCGAAACCCCCAGCGTCGGTCGATGGGGGGGCAGCATCAACATCACCCCAGACTTTCTCACCCGCTCCTCATTGCCTTTCTCTGCCTATTCTGCCGGGACGTTAGCCACTAGCAACGGCTGGCTGAGCAGCCTCCCCATGTTCAATGCTGTAGTCCTCGCCCTATTGCAGAGGCATCGTAATATGGGCGAGGTCACGTTCAACAATGCGTGGAGTGGAGATGAGGGTGAGGGCTTTGTGTCGGGCGACTCGTTCACCTCATCTAGCCTGTCAACAGCTCACTGCCTCGACTAGTTCGAATATGTCGCCTTCCCCGCCTACCACAACCCAGCCCCCACTTACTGACCCGCCCCCAACAACGAAGAAAGTCCCTCATGCGCCGATGATAATGCGACCAGCGTACAAACGTTACCTCATCGCTTTGCCTCCACCCGCGCTCGTCGTCCACTTGGAGCGGTTTCAGCACATTGCAAAGACGCATTTGATTCTCCGAGTCGTTCCTTCAACAAGTTGGACGATTACGTGACCTCGATTTGACGCCTTTCTTGGCGCACAGGAAGGACGATTATGGGTTGGGGAAGAGGAGGAAGGATATGGTTGATGGGGAGTACGAGGGGGAAGGGGGAGGCGAGGTGTATGTATCGAATCGGTTGTATGCATAGCATATGCACACAGCTTCAAACCCGTCCCACCATCCTTCTCCTCATTAAGCGGTTCGTTCGACCTTCAATTCATCATAGTTCTTCGTCGTTTCATATCCTATAGCGTTGTACGCTTTTTTATGATCGAAGGTATGCTATCTCACAACCCGCGTTATTGCCTCTTCCCTGAGAAAAAGAAATAAGGGAACTAACGAGAAAATTGTGGGTTAGCTTCAAGTTCTGTTTGGTTGACGATGGTACTGACTATTGAATATTGAACGTTGATTGAACGTGAACGTCCTAGTCTAGGACTATTAGCGTGGTCATTGCTGCACCTGCCTGCATCAAGTTCTTAGTGTATCACTCAGCGTAGATCTGTTGGAAAAAATGTTATCTATGGAATGCTTTGCCCACATGCATTGACCAGGAGTCCGAGTCGAACCTGGAGCTAAGTCATACCTCACTGTAACCTCAGAGCGATTATCGCTACACCATCAACGCACTTCATTGAACCGTTCTCAATTAGTGTCGTCAGTCATCGGCTTACTATTTCTGTCCAAGCACTTCAGCTACACAAAATACTCACTTCTCATCCCTGGGTATATCAATCTTCTCACATTATAACCACCCTCCTCCACTGTTTCGATGCCTGTAAGTTGAGATATCCCACTCGTCCACCCCAAATCTAACCCACAATCAAGGCGACTCTACATAAACATTTTCCCCACCCACATCACCAACCTCCATCCCTTCCAAAACCTCCCAATCACTCCTCTCAACAACGCCCCTCAACATCTCCTCAACCCGCTCCCCACTACCACTCTTAACCTTCTCCGCCAAATATGTCTTGACATACAGCATCAGCTCTTCTCCCCTCCTGCCTCTATACGCCCCAAACTGTATCGTCAACCCGTTCCGTGTGAGCCAATGGACCATATAATCAATGTCCCCCTCGTCGGACCGGTGTTTGAGCACGGTTTTGGGGCGCGTAGATGAGAGGGTTGTGTACCATCTCTTGAACTTCGTGAGGATTAGGACGGAGGGATGGAGGAGGGGTATGTCTGTCGGCAGGATGAAGCAAGGAAGGGAGGAAGGAAAGACGGACCGACTCCGGAAGGTGAACGGGCCATATATAGTGGTTCCGCTGCCTCAGGGAGCCCTAGTGCTCCGGTGGGTAACGTCTCAATGCAGACGTTATGACTGCTTGCATTGCTGTTTTTCACGTCGGACGATCCTTCTGCTTTCTGAGGTAATCCGTCACGTCGCGCGTAATTCGACAGGGGGAATTCGTACGTGTATGAAATACAACTTCAACCCAACTAACACGATCTGCTCGTTCACCTCTGTAAGCCTCTGCCTCACAGCTTGCATATCCATTTCTTGGCCGGGGTCAATTAATACGTCTATATCGTGCAGACGCGAAACCCATCCATGCGTTATGCAGTCTACACAAGTTGGAGGGAAAATTCATCTCGGTGGATCGATTACTCCCCAACACCGACCATGCGAACCCGCCTATGAAGGCGTGTGCGCAGTTGAGTGCATATAGGCTTTGGGATAGGGAAGCAGCTGCGATGAGGTGTGTTGATAGGGATGTGGTGACTCTAATTTGCGGGGGGCATTGGGGATGGAGATATTGGTGTTAGAGTGAATGTCTTGGAGAACCTGCTTCGCGGCGTGGCTGCAACTTGGTCACGATGACTCACGCGTCGAGAGCGTGTCTTTGGGCGCGACAGATCCACGCAATCACGTGCAACTGCCAGACTCATTCCATCCATCTAACGCACCGTCGGACGTCAGCCATCCCACAGCGATAGGCCCGTGGACGACATCGACGATAGGCTGGACGGGTTCGAGCGGCTGGCGGTAAAGTACTTTGGGAACGCTAAGCGCTATGCCGTGGGTCATGGAGAAGGCGGACGAGGTCTGTTTCCCTTCTTTTTCCTCCCTTCGTTTTGTTGCGTCATTACTGTCATGTAGGAAGGGCGTCGCATCGGACTCGCACTCGAAAGCGAGAGCGACAGATATCTAGCTCATCACAACACCTCTCTGTCTACTGCTCCCCTTCGTCTCACGCGACTTTAGAAACCTTCGTTCCGTCTGCATCTTTAGCTTTAGATTAGAGCCCGGGAAGATGATAAAAGGCAAGGAGAAGACTCACGACCTACCGCGATCCCGCCTGTTTTGGCGGATAGGAATAAACCGTCGTCGCCCCCAGGCCGTCCCATCTCGGTTGTTTGTTCTGTTCGTTGCCATGTGTCCGTGGAGGATGCGGAGGTTACAGTGATTAGCCAGGGTGTCAATACACTTTGTTGCGCTTTCGGAGGAGGATTTGTACGGAGGGGGAGTCACTTTGTCCGCTTGCTGAGAGATGGACCTCCCACTCATCAACATGTCGACAAGCAGGCCAAGAAAGACACTCTACCGGTTATGTGCGCGTCTTCGAACTATTGTAGGTCGATGACGCTCCCTTCACAAGCTATTATACACCTCACGCGGGGACTTTCTCTCGGGTTTGTCTTCGCCTTCTCTTGGTTCTTCTAAGGCTGGAGAAGTTTCTCCAGCCTTAGACCCAGATCCATCAAGACAGTCGATATAAATTCAATTCGGATTACTTGCCTGCCGCGCTTGAATCTTTCTCTAAGAGTCTAAGACCACTCATTTCGCATTTACACCACCAGTTCTTACAGCAAGTACCCTAGAAAAGTTGGGTCAAGGGTAACTGAAGTGAGGAGGGCGCAGCCCGTGTCAAAAAGAAGCTATATTATATATATACACTTCGCGACTACGATCTGGAGGATCGTAAACACGCGATATTTAGCCTAAAAACAATCAGATTAGATGACTAGTATTTATCAACCTTGTCCTGAATCGAACAGGAACCTCTGTATAGGCACTTGATGCTTTCCGAGCTCTCCAAATGTGAGCACCATTACACCAGTAGGTCATATAGTACATACCCTGGGCAGGGGTTAGGTAAACCAATCGGCATATAGTGACCTTTTAATGAGCGTACGATTGATATCCATTGAAGAGGTTCCACAACAAACTGCGAGAGCCTAATTCCCGCCACGAACGCCCTGTGCGAGCCTTTACACCACTGGTATAACACCATCAGGAATTTGAGCAAGTAGCTCGAGATGGAGTGTGTAGAAGTCGATGAGAATTTTTTTGGACTTGTCTGAGCAACAACCTGCGACGACGTTTGGCCTGAAGAGATTTAAGTTTTCGGCCAGTCCTGACGCGGAGAGGCACCCTCAACAGCATAAAGACTGCTAGCTTTGGGCTGGAAAATGTTGGACAAAATTCTATCCGCTGCGATGACCCGATCCTGGATTGAACAGGAAGCTTCTGGCTGATGTTTCGCATCGGCACCCAGTTCGAGCTGCTCTCGAGACGTGCGAGCCGTTCTACCATCAGGTCGTATACTACCCTAGCAAGGGTTTCATAAAGGAGAGGTCAGGCTTTAGCTTGTCATCTGAAAAGTCTTGATTTCTAATGCATTGATATCAATGAAGGAGGAAGTAGTCATTGGCTCGGAGTCGGAAACTGTGGTGCATTGAAGATGCTTGATTTTCCTCGAGAATGGCCCCGGTGACTCCCAATCGTGAAGTACTACTCATCCGATCTCTCGCAAAATCGGTGGGAACCTCTGGTGCATAGACCAACATCAGGGAAGCAACGAACCCAAACGCAACCTGGCAGACACGCACTGACAGATGTGCGAACCGTCCACCACTAGGTCCTTTTCGGTACCTGGCAAGGGTGGGGCAAAAGTCGAGACAAGATAAAGTACAAGCGTCGAAAGAATCGATGACCTAGTCCCGAATCGAACGGGAACTCTCTAGCTGAAACTGTCCGGTGTGCCCTAGATTCTGTAGACGTGCAAGTCATTACACCACTAGGTCCTTATCGGTAGGCAGCGAAGGCTGGTTGAAGTAGAAACCGGGTGAATTAGAGCCAAACAGTCGAATGAAAAATGACAAGCATGTGAATAGGCTATGACCTAGTCCTGAATCGAACAGGCTGTCTGGACCACAGTCCACAGTTCTGGAAATTGTCCAGGTGTGCAAGCCATTACACCACTAGGCCGTTATCCATAGCTGGCGAAGGTCGGGTAATGTCGTGGTCGGGTATAGCCTTCACCCGACTCAAAGGATTTTGCGCCGTCTCATGACCTAGTCCTGAATCGAACAGGCTCTCTCTAGCTGAATATAACACCCTCGATTCGCAGATTCTCCAGATGTGAGAGCTGTTACACCGCTAGGCCGTTGTCTATATCTGAGGAAGGTAAGGTAAAGTCGAGATCAGGTATAGGAACTGGCTTCAAAAGGTTTTGAAAAAGCAATGCTCCATTTTATGACCTAGTCCTGAATCGAACAGGATCTCTCTGGCTGAAGGGATGGCCCTTTAATATTCTCCAGATGTGCGCGCCATTACACCAGTAGGTCGTATGATACCCCTTAATGGAGGCTGGGTAACTCATGTGTCGTGGAGAATTATTGAAGGCGTCCGAGCGACGTTAGGCGAAGAAGATACGCCGTCTTCAAGAAGATCGGAGTCGGCGAGTAATCCATGGGTAGCAAAGGCAGTATCACGACAAGTCAATGCGGTAGCCGTCCCAGAGCACAGCGGTTGCAGGGAATACTTGGCAGACACAGCTAGGATATCGGTGTGAATTACTTATGGTGGGTGCGAGAACAGACGCGAGCGTCAACAGAACCGGCACTATAACACATGTCTTCTTCGTCCTCAATGGCAAAGCTAAAGACACCAACCGCAGACAGAGAAGACAACGGGAGGAAGAGGAAAAGTACACATATCTACGCTTCATGACTCTGTGCTCAGAGGCGTGCGTTCCTTCACCTTACCCTTGCTTTTGGGTGTCTTACTTAACGCTCTGGCATACTAGTGATCGCCACACACCTCCTGAACGACATGGCACACTTTACGCCATCCCACCGTCGGTCTCCTCGATCCCCTTAGCCTCACGGCAGCTCACAAATGGGCACCATCTGAGCGAAGAGTGGGTGAAGCCCTGGGTCGAGATTATGCCGATCAGAGATATGTTTCGAGTTTGGGGTACGAGTTGGGAGGCGCGGGCATGCAGACAGAGGGATCAAAGTATGTCCTCCTCATGTTTCCCCTCTTACCCAAGAGATTTGACCTCACATTTTTTCTGTTTCGTTTGATAGGCCAGCGCTTGGGACCCTTGGGCAGAAATACGATCAATACATAGACTTCGCACAGCTTCCACAGGACGCACACGAGTTTTTCAGGATCGCGATGGGGATGGAAGAACAAGACATCTTCAAAATCCCAAGAAACAACGATACTGACTCCCGCCGACTCTCGGGTGCCACTCTCCCCTGTACCCCCGGCTTCAGGTGTGTACCTTACAGAACATGGGTCATGGAGAAGGCGGAGGACGCGGACGAGGTGTGTTTCTCTCCCTTTTCCTCTCTTCATTTCGTTGGGTTATAACTAATACCGGATGGTATTTAGGAAGGGCGACACGTCGGACTCCTTCCCCTCTCCCCCACCACCCCAATACTACCAATTCCACTTCCTCACACCAGGCTCAAAAGACCAACCAACACAGACGCACAAACTCAAGAAAGTCCACAGGATAACAGTCATCAGCATTATCGAAGTACTCATCAAAGTCGGCTGGATGACCGCCTTCCTGTCTACACCAACCCATACACACAGATGGACTTCCCCTTCGTCTCACGCGATTCAAATGCCTTCGTTTCGTCCCCACCTTTGGCTTCAGCTTTGGAACCCGGGAAGACGTTCAAAGGCCGGGAGAAGACTCACGACGATTGCATCGCCCCGGCCTATTTCGGTTGTTGGATCTGTTCATAGCCGTGTGTCTGTGGAAGATGTGGTGGGCCAGGGTGTCAGTCCTCCTCCTTTGGCACTTGTTGCGATCCCGAAGGAGGATTTGTAGGGAGGGGGAGTTGGTTTGTCCGCTTGCGAAGCTCCCACTCATCAACATGCCAACAAGCAGGCTCAGAAATACATTCTACCCGTTACGCGCGCGTCTCCGAATCATCATAGGTCGATGACGCTCCCTTTACAAGCTATGCCACACCTCACGCCGGGTCTTTATCTCAGGTTTTTATCTTCCCCTTCTCTTGGTTCCACAAAGGCCGAAGAAGTTTCTGCCAGCTTCAGATACATCAAGACCGAAGAAGGCACCTCCTCTCTCCCAGTTTTATTTCGTTTCTAAATGCCTCGATCCCGCACATCTGAATTCGCCCAACACCCACCGGACGACATCGGCAGCGTCACGCCCCACTTTACCGAGACTATTCATGTTCGTAGGTGTGGGTGGGGATGCTGGGTTTAGGCTGAATGCGGGGTGTGTGGTTAGGCGGCTGGTGGGGCTGGGGGAAATGGGGCAGATGCTGGACAGAGGGAAATCCGGTACTTGCACCAGACATGCTAATGTCACTTACACCACCGGGGAAGGGTTATATAGAGAGTTGTCGGCGGGGGTTACCGATTTTTGGCCTGAAAAAACTATTGCACAACCTTGGCTATGGTATGACCTAGTCGTGAACGATACAACGCACTGGCAAAGGTTGAGTGAAAAGTCGAAGTAAAGATTTTGGCCTGCCTGGTACAACGCGACACAACCCACCCAGGCCCTAGGTTGAATGTTAACAGAGGTATATACAAGGTGTATATGCTTCGCAACCACGATTCTCTAGATCGTAGACGTGCGATATCGGGCCGTTACACCACTGTTGTCTTTACCAGTAATAAAATATGAAGACTTGCTGCATTATGGATCGATAACCTCATCCCGAATCGAACAGGAACCCTCTGTAATGTCTTCTGGGCTTTCCAGATGTGCGAGCCATTACACCACTAGGTCATATAATACATACCCTGGGCGGGGTTAGGTAACGCAATTGGGATGGAATAATGATGTCACCTTTTTACATGTAAAAGACGATGAGAGATTTTTTGAACTTGTTCGAGCACCCGCCAACAACCTATGACAATGTTCTGCCCAAAAAGATCCAAGTCTCGAGAACAGGAGTTTTCTGTGCCGGGAGTCACGATACCGGCAAAAAGAGAAAACTTGCGTCTCACAAAATTCTCAATTCAATAGGAGCATCCAATGCATAGGGATGTCAATGTTTACACCACCTGGGTTTAAAATTGAAGTTGACGGGGTATTTATATGATCAACTTGCGAGTAGGAAGTACCTTCCTTCAAGGCTCTGGTCTGAAAAGTATTTCTCGAAAAATCACATGATACGATCCTGAGTCGAACAGGAATTTTCTGGATGTAATATCCTGATGCATACAAAATTCCACCGAATGTGCGAGCCATTACACCATCAGGTCATACAATTGCCTAGCGAAAGCTGGATCAATTCAAGGTAAAGCTTGAGGCTAAGAAGACTGAAACAGAATCCAGATAAGTCGATGACAATTTTCAATTTTCCGAAGAGAGAAAGACACACTGCTCCGTTTTAGAGTATCCAACTAGGACTCCTCTTCAAACACTCCAAAAAAAGGTGAAGAACAATATATATTTAGTGCCCTGCTCCCGATTTGAACAGGAACCTCCAGGGCATTGACAGAGACATGACAACGTCAACTGCAGCTTTAGCCTACACCACCACGGCACGTTGAAATTCAAGTGAGCAGGGTAACCAATGAAGCCGAGGCCACGTAGCTTTGGTTTGAAAAATGACACATACCCCGACCCAAACAATGACCCAGTCCTGAATCGAACAGGAACTCTCCGATGGCAGAAGCTGATCGTCGAGGCACAATCCCCCAGAACATTCAGATGTGCACACCATTACACCACTAGGTCGATATCAATAGGGTGACGAAGGTCAGCTAAAGTCAAAGTACAGATAAGTTGGGCCTGGAATTTGAGATATCAGAGAAATCTTATCAATATGACGTGACTCGGTCTCGAGTCGAGTTGAACAGGAACCCTCAGGCTGGAGATATTCGCTCGTCTAAAATTGAGACCTGCGCAAGCTTTGAAACCACTAGGTTGTTATCAGGAGCAACAAGATATACTTCGCAGTGGATGCAATAAAAAGTAACAGATATGTGGGACAGTGTCACGGATTTATGACCTAGTCCCGAGTCGAACAGGAACTCCCTGGTCATAGGATGAGAATATCCACTCCAGGTTCTCTACCATCACACCACTAGGTCGTTATCGGTATCTGGCGAGGGTTGGGTAAAGTAGAGGCAAGATAAAGTAGAGGATTGACCAACGGCTCCGTACTAGTCCAAGTCGAACAGGAATCCAGAGGCAAACATCGGCCTCAGACGTCTCCAGATGTGCGAACCGTCACATCACTAGGTCCTTATGAATACCTGGCAAATGGCAGGTAAAGTAGAGGTAAGATAACGTAGAGGCAATAAAAATGAATGCAGGGCGCTGACCACTGCTGAGGGACTCCTGACCTAGTCCCGAATCGAACGGGAACTCTCTAGTTGAAACTGTTTGGCGTGCCCTATTCTGAAGATGTGCGAGCTTATACACCATTAGGTCGTTACGAGTAGCTGGCGAAAGCCGCATAAAGTAGAGACAAGATAAAAAGCGGTTGAATGAAAAGGCGACGACACACCACTGGCCTAGTCCTGAATCGAACAGGCTTGCTGTCTGAACCACGGTCCACAGTTCTGGGTGTGCGAACTGTTATGCCGCTAGGCCGTTGTCTATAGCTGAGGAAGGTCAGGTGAAGTCAAGATCAGGCAGAGGAAAATTGTCTGTACAGTAAGTAAAAGGTTTTCCGTCGCGGCATTCTTTGAATAATGACCTGGTCCTGAATCGAACAGGATCTCTCTGGCTGAGGTATTACCCTTGCATATGCTCCAGATGTGCGCGCCATTACACTACTAGGTCGTATAATACCCCTCAATGGGGCCGGCTAAGTCTTGTAGCGTGGAGCGCTAGTGAATGTGTCTGAGCGACGTTTGGGTCAATGCAATCGAAAGACAATAAGCCGTCTTGAAGAAGGTTGATTCAGAGAGTAATCTTCGGGCAGTAGAGGCAAAAGTTACGTGCGGCAGTTGTCCTCTTGAAGCACAGCGGCTGCAGAGAATATTTGGCAGACCCAGATGCGAGTCGTGGTGGTCTTTGCAAACGGGCGTCAACAGACACTTTCTTCAGTCTCACCCTCAATGACAAAGTCAAAGTCACCAACTGTACAGACATAGAAGACAACGCGAGGAAGAGGGGGAGCATGCATATCTACCTGGGCTGATCAATCATGGGAATACGTGCTTCATGACTCATACTTATGTGATATAAAGTGTGCGTTGCTATAAGGTGTCCGTTTCTCGTCTGAACGTTGCTTTTGGGCATCTTACTTGTCGCTCTTATATACTAGTAGGTTGGTGCTCAGAACCCTTTACATAGCAAGACGCACGGGAGTTCCTGAGGATAATACTGGATGTGATGTGGATGGAAGAACAAGACGTCATCAAAGACCTCAACCGCCCCACAAGAAACGCCGCCGAACGACACTAACTCCCGCTGACCCACGCGTGCATCTCTCCCTCCACCCCCGCCTTCACCCATAATAAACGAAGAAGACACGCTGATCTCGTTCGTCGACATGATTTGGGGGTTATCCTCGTCTGCCGACAATTCACGACCTACGAAGCCTTCAACGACGTCAGTTTAAGCATCAAACGGGAGGACTACGTGCATCGATAAAGTTCTGCAATCCATCACGAAGCCCCTTTCCACCGTTCAGCGCCCGTCCTCTGTCCCCCCCGCCTTCGACTTCTCGCGAACGGAGGGACGTGTGTCGAGCGTAGAGATGCACAATCATGCTACGCGGAGACGCAGTCTGGGTCTACCGACGGAGCGAGGAGAAGATGCAGATACAGTGACGTCGAAAGAGGAGGAGGGGGATACCGATAACTCGCATGTCCTGGTGAACACTACGGTTCCGTTTGTAGATGTGCAGCGAGGGAAGAAGGACGGGGAGAAGAAGGAGGAGAGGTGGAAAGGGAGAAGGAGAAGAAGGGCGAAGATGGGTGGGCGAAGTAGGGGAGGAGGACCAACCTTACGATTGGATTGGGGAAACCCCGGGATAGGAAGAGTCGATCGATGGAGCGTATGGGGACGTTGGAGGATGAGGTGGTCGCTAGCACGACGAAGAGCTCGACAGGACAGCGGCCCTGTCTTCCTTGACGTCCGAGACTGAGCCTTTACCCCCTGAAACTCAGGTCTCATTGCCCTCCGCTACACCCCGCTGCAAAACCCTCGCGGCTCGACTGGACCGTGGACTCACCTCCAGACGTTCTCACCCACTCCTCATCCGCATTCTCTGCGTAATCTACCGGGACATCAGCCACCAGCAACGGCCCGCTGAGCAACCACCCCGTTTCCATGGCGTAGCCGTCGCTCCTAGCCTACGCATTGGCTCGATATATGAGACTCCGGCTTTTGTCAGCTCGGGGTCGTTACATGTCCCACCAATGCACAGGCATCATAATAGCCGCCGGGACACGGTTAATAACGCAACAGAGTGAGGGTTTGTCGGGCGTTCTTCTCACCTAGCTCGACGCCACCCGATGAGATGGGGTCACGTCAACAGCTGACCGCGAATATATCGCCTTCCTCGCCTGCCACAATATCCATGCTGACCCACCAACCAACAACGAAGAAACTTCCTCGTCCTCCTGAACTGGTGATTACGCGACCAGTGGACAAACGTCATCGCCCCGCCTCCACCCTTGCTTGGCGTCCTCTTGAAGCGCTTACAGCAGATCACAAAGACGCACTTGATCGTGGGTTCAAGAAGTTGAACGATCATGTGGCATTTCACGAGTACCTCGTTTTGACGCCTTTTTTGGTGCCCAGGAAGGAAGACTGTGAGTTGAAGGAAGGATAGGGTTGATGGGGAGAAAGAGGAAGAGGGGAAGTAGCGTTGACGCTCCGTCATTGCTCCTGGTCGTGCAATTCTTAATTTCTTCTTCAAATAATGTTCGCCTTTTGTCGGCTGGACGACCTGGTGCACAGCGATTGCTCAGTCAATGTTTTTGAACGAGTATGCTCAAGCCATCATGTGGCGACATTCGCGCCGTCCAGCCCTTCCCATGTGCTACACAACCCTCCCTATAGCCATCTTCATCCCCCTCAACATCCCCCTCCTTTCCCCTTGTACACTATAATCCAAAAATAAGATACGCTCATAATAATCACCCCGGTCCTAAATTTACCCCAAATATGAAATGTGCTAGCCCCAGTTCGACAGGTATCTTCCTTGCGAGATGACCAAGCTTTAAACCGAAAAATATAGCGATACCCTGAATCGAACAGGAGTCTTCTGGCTGATGTTTTTTTCATCTGCACCTGGCACGAGATGCTCTCGAATACCGTCAGGCCGCACAATACCCTAGCAAGGGGTGGGTCAAGTCCCCGATCTTCGCGAAGGAGGAAGACGAGTAAGGCAACGACCTCCAATTGTGAAGTGCCCAACATCTCAAACAGGTCATATTCTTGATTCAAAAGGAGTATCCAGTGCGTAGACGGAAATATGGGATGCAATTGGCCAGGCGTGCCAATGTCCACACCACCTAGGTTTAAAATTGTAAGTTGGAGGGGTACTTAGTTTACGATCAGGGCTCGGGCTTGCAAGTTGAGGTACCTTTCTTCAAAGCTCTGGTCTGGAAAATATTGGTCAAAAGGTTGAAACCAACTAGTATGACCCGGTCCTGAATCGAATAGGAATTCTCTGGATCCAATCTGGATCACACAAATCATCTTTCCAAATGTGCAAGTCGTTACACCATCAGGTCATACAATTCCCTGCGAAAGATGGATCACTAAGAGCTTGGTAAAGCTTAAGACTGAAAGGAATGAAAGAAACAACTCCATGAGAATTTTCCGAATCAGGAAGATTGACGCAAGGTGGAGTAGAGGTGAAGAAAAAAATATCATGTTGAGGTGTAATGGAGATGACCTACCCTCGATTCGAACAGGAACCCACTAAGTCAGGATAAATTCAGAACCTCCAGAAGCCCAGACCATTACACACCGCTCTATCAGTACCCGGTACCAACACGTTGGCTAAGTTGGCTAACGTCGACTCCGAGGTATGGCTCCAACTAATAGACATTGAGCTCAGCAACCAAATCTACATGACCCAGTCCTGAGTCGAACAGGAACCCTCTAGATTGAGATCTTACTTTTGGCCGATACTGTTTCCAGATGTGCATGCCATTACACCACTAGGTCGTTATTGGTAGTAGCTGGCAAGGTTGGGTATAATAGGGCAAGGTAAAGTGGAGGGAATGAAAATAAAAGCACATTCATAAATTGTCGGTGACTTTGATGACCTAGTCCTGAATTGAACAGGAGCTGTCTGATCGAAAGCATTAGGTGTTGCCCTAGATTCTAAGATGTACGAGCCATTACACCACTAGGTCGATACCGATATGGTGATGAAGGTCGGCTAGAGTGAGATATAAGGGAAAATCAATATGACGTGACCTAGTGACTCGTCCTGAGTTATGTGGGAGCCTTCTCGCTGCAATATATCCAGAACTGAGATCCTCAAGAGATGCGAGCCGTTACACCACACTAGGTCATTATCAGGAGCTGGCAAAGGTCGGGTAAACCAGACACAAGATGAAGCAGTGGCGAGAAAAAGGGATGAGTTCATTATCACGGGTCATGACCTAGTCCCGAGTCGAACAGGAACTCTCTGGCCCAAGGATAAGAATATCGCTTCGGGCTCTCCACCATCACACCACTAGGTCGTTGTTAGTACCTGGAGAGAGTTGGGTAAAGTGGAGGCAAGATAAAGTAGAGGCATTGAAACACTCCTTCAGCGCGAGTGACCTAGTCCCGAGTCGAACAGGAATCCTCTGGCTAAAGATCATATTGAAAAGGTCAAAGTTCTCCAGATGTGTGAACCGTCACACCACTAGGTCGTTATCAGTACCTGCCAAAGGTTGGGTAAGGTAGAGGCAAGATGAGATAGAAGCATTGAAAATTAATGGTGCCCATATCGTGACCCGATGATCTAGTCCTCAAAACTCTCTGGTGGAAACTGTCCGGTTTGCCCTAGTGCGCGAGCCGTTACACCACTAGGTTTCCAGTAGCTGGCGAATGTAGGATAGAGTAGAGACCGAGTGAGGTAGAGGCAAGCGGTTGAATGAGAAATGAGGAAAAAATTTCGGAATATGATTGGGTATGACCCAGTCCTGCGTCGAACAGGCTCTCTGTCTGAACCACAGTCCACAGTTCTGGAAAGTGTCCAGATGTGCGAGCCGTGACACCACTAGGCCGTTATGCATAGCTGACAGAGGTCGGGTAAAGTCATAGTCGGGGTATAGCCTTCGCCCGGAAAAGAATCACTGCAAGATCATGACCTAGTCCTGGATCGGACAGGATGTCTCTGGCTGAAGAAATGACATCTCTTCCAGATATTCTCCAGATGTGCGCGCAATTACACCACTGGATCGTATAATACCCCTCAACGGAAGCTGGTAAGTCAAGTGGCGTGGAGAGTCATCGATCAGGCCAAGCCGGAGATCGATATCAAAGGCGACTAAGTATGATGCCGTCTTCAAGATGTTCGGATTCGGAGAGAAATGCTCTAGTACATGGTCAAGGTAGCATCGCGACAAGTTGGATGGTTGTCCTGAAGCACAGCGGCCGTAGAGAATACTGGCGGACAAGGGCGGACATGTGGTCGCGAGAACACGTGAACGCGGTCAGAGCACGACGTTCTTCCACAACACAACTGTCTTTTTCTTTTTCACCCTCATTGGCAAAGTCAAAGCCACCAACCTCACAAGAACTTTGCAGACGGAGAAGCCAGCGCAAGGGAGAGGAAAATACGCACATCTACCCTCTGGGCTGATCAATCATGGGAATACGACGCTGTGCTCCAAGGCCTGCGTTTCTCGTCTTAACGTCTCTTTCGGGTATTTTATTGGTATACTAGTCGATTGCCACACACCTTCTGAACGACCTGGTACACTTTTACCCCCATCCCACCTTCGGTACAACGATTCTCCGCGACCCCCTCAACCTCACGACGATCCCCTCGGCTCAAATAGGCATCATCTGAACGGGGAGTGGGATAAGCCCTGGGTGAACAGCATGCCGACCGGAGATATGTTCTTGAACTGGATGTTCAAGCACTGGCGCGCAGACAGACAGCCCAAAGTATGTCTTCCTCACATCTGTTACCCAGGCCATTTGACCTTACTTTTTGTGTTTCATTCGGTAGGTCGATGCTCGTGACCCTTGTGCAGAAACTACCTAACTTTGCACAGCAAGACGCCCACGAGGTTCTGGCAATATTCCTAGACGGGCTGCGGACGGAGAACAAGAAATTATCAACAAGCCTCTTAAACCGCCTCCCAGAAAACGACGTCGGACGACACTTACTCCCGCCGACCCTCGTGTGCCACTGTTCCCTGCACCCCCGCCTTCAGCCATAATTAACGAACAACCTCTCTTCCTTGACTTCCAAACCGAACCTTCACCACCTGCAATCCAGGCCTCACTCCCTACTGCTAAACCCCCGTCTCAACAACACTCGATACTCACACCTGGCCCCCTCTTCCCTAACGTCCAGCGAAGCAATTCGCCCAAACCACCTAAATCAACCGCAGGTACCTCCACAAAATCCTCGCGGACGTTGGGTCAGCACCCATACAATGCCCTGTTTAAACCTATTCCGCACCCTCATCTCCACCACCACCACCACCACGCAGAGCCAAGTAATGGTACAGGTGTCAATGGCGGCCGATCTTCATCCATCTGAGAAGGAAGATCGATATCGACAGGTGAACCGGGCGCTTTGCAAAGGTGTATGGTTGGGGATGAGCCCGTTGAATGGGATAGAGGATTGTTTGAGAATGTACACGGACGTGGAGGTGTTGGATGGTGAGAGTATCGGAGGTGTTGGAAGATCGAGAATTGTTTGAGGATGTTTGCGGCGGTGGAGGTGTTGGATGGGCAGAATATGGCTGGGTGTTGGAGGTGTTGGAAGATTGCGAATGGGATGGATGTGAAAGAATGGGTTGAGGGATGGAGAGAAGGAAGAGTCAGGTGATGACGCGGCAGGTTGGGAAGGAAGTGGTAGGCGGAGAAGGTGGGCGAAACGAAGGTGGAGGTGCTATGGAGTGCCTGTTCCTTCGACTCTTTCAACGACAATCCGCCTCACAAGGTGTGTCCTGTCCTATTTGCTTTTGTCCCCTTTCATATACATCGTAACTTAGATTTTTACAACCCAACTTAGACGTGTGAGAGTTCCATAGCGAATCATTCGTGAGTCCCATTGGTGGAACGGGTTTAATCGAAATCACTTATCCAACCTCTTAGGTTTCATGTTGCTCTGACGAGTCGTGAGCCGTTTTACGTGTTCACAGTTTTGCGTTTCACCGTCCTGATAAGCCTTACAGCCGTTTTCATAACGATAGGCCTAATCTCGACCAAATACACGTACAGGCGGAGTCTAAAATTGTACGTGTAAGTTGTTGGATGATGACTCTATTTAGTATAACTGTAGATCTATCGTGCTCGTCATCCCTGAAATATATGCTGATTTTCGTGGACATAGTTAGAATTTGAAGTCCGACTGTATCTGTAATTTTGAACTTTTGGCCTATCGTTATGAAAACGGCTGTAAGCGTGTCTTGAACTTACTCTAGGAACTGAATGTTCTCGGAGCCTCAAACTCCTGAAGATCTCGATGTCGGCTGACCCTGACTGTGACTTACGGGCTTTGACGTAGCCTAAACCCCGTAATGGGGCGATGATAGAGTCTATACTTATTCAAGATCGAAGTTCGTCTTCAGCCCCGACGAGGGAATGCAAACAGACGTGAGCATCGCGTTTCACAGGCGAATGGCGGTTCTTGGCTGGTGAGATGGAGGGGCACAGATAGAATTTTACCGCTATTCGTACAAATGGGATACATCAAGGTAGGTACCAGTACAGATTCAAAAATTTTAACGAGTTGAGACAAGTCACGAAGGGTCATCTGAAAGGAGCAGACGTTTGTACATGAGCCGCGGTAATGATATGTAATCGGTGCGCAGAAAAAGGACACTCACAGCCTACATTCAATATAACAGCTAGCAGTGGAAAAATGATAGCAGGGCAGAAAGGATAGGAAGATTGCCCGCCACGTCGTGAAGACCCTGGCAAAATTCCGTTCTGCCGTCCGCCGCAAGGTTATTGAGACCCTCCAAAATGACGCTAAGAACCCATTCAAGCCCGCAGCCCACAATGTCGACACAATTGAAGAAAACGATGGCCAAGGCCACGACTCCTGATATTTTTGGTATACTGCTGGCTATATCTAGAGCGGCGTTGAAACAGCCTTGATTGAAGACATTGATCCCGCCGCTGCAGGCACTCATACACTTGTGAGCTTGAGCGTCCATGCAGGATTGGTAGACTTCGCCAACGCAATCGGCTGTGAGCCACCCGATAGTGCATTCTATATGGCATTGAGTCGTGGTCCCATCGAGAACACATGTAACCACATCTGCCACATCTGACGCAGCCGCAGCCAAAGGGTTGGATGTTAAAATGCTCAAAGCGCACTGCGCGGCGTCATTGCTCTGTGCGGATGAGCTGCATAAACCCTGAACCAAGGGAAAGAATAGCAGAAGGATGACAATCAATATTTTAGACATCGCAACTGCCTTTCGGTGCATATTGATTAGTATCTACTTATAGATGGGATCAACGAACTAACTGGAGTGATGCAGACGATGTTAGGGACTATTGATCGACCAATAGGGCGGACCCGCACGCAGAGCAGTAGAGGGAGGTGAGTGAGCGAGTTAGGGGCCTCGAGCAGCGAAGGTCAAATCAAATACTTGCTGGCTCAGAATGCCTCATGCACATGGTACAACTGAATTCAAACATATATATTCTCCGTAGCACACTGAATTTGTATTTAGACGCTACAGTTGTGTGTTGGGAACTGGTTGTTTCTCATTTGGACTGCTTCATGACCTCTCTGGAATCGTCTATCTGTCTATCCATCTATCTATCCATCTATCTATCTATATAGTAGCAGGCACTGGTTTCAACAAATAGTGCTCTTATCATTAACGCTCTGCTGCGAGGATTCCCATGTCATAACAATCAATAAACATAGGATGGGAAAATTGACTCCGCAAGGTGGCTGAGTAGAGGTGAAGAGAAAAAATCATGTACATCACGGTGTATGACCCGACATTCTGGCAGTATATGCCTGTTAAAGTCGAGGTATAGTAGACATCGAGGTTCGCAACTTTCCATGACCCAGTTCTGAGTCGAACAGGAACCGTTGTGTTGTGTTTCTTTTTGTCGCCCATTTTCCGCATGTGCAGGCCATTAGGTCGTTATCGGTCGGCACCTGGCAAGGTTGGGTAAATAAGAGGCCTTGTGACCTAGTCCTGAATTGTCTGATCGAAAGAGGTGTTGCCGTAGATCCTACAGATGTGCAAGCCATTACACCACTAGGTCGATACCGATAGGGTGACGAAGGTCGGCTAAAGCAAGGCATGGTTAACTTCAGCCTTGAATTCGAAATATGGAGAAAATCAATATGACGTGACCTAGTCCTGAGTCGAGCAGGAACCTTCTCACTACAGTATACACAGAATTGAGATCCTCGAGAGATGCGAGCCGTTACAGCACTAGGTCATTATCAGGGTTCGGCAAAGGTTGGATAAAGTAGAGGGAAGATGAAGCAGTGGCGATAAAAAGAGATGAGTAGAAGCTTTTGAGAAGTTATGACCTAGTCCCGAGTCGAACAGGAACCCTCTGGCCCGAGGATGAGAACATTGCTTCAGGTTCTCCACCATCACGCCACTAGGTCGTTATCAGTACTTGGAGAGAGTTGGGTAAAGTAGAGGCAAGATCAAGTAGAGGCATTGAAGAAGCCCTTCACGCATGACCTCGTCCCGAGTCGAACAGGAATCCTCTGGCCAAAGACCACGTTCTCTAGATGTGCGAACTGTCACACCAACTAGGTCGTTATCAGTACCTGCCAAAGGTTGGGTAAAGTAGAGACAAGGCAGGGTAGAAACATTGAAAATTAATGGTGCCCACATCGCGACCCGATAACCTAGTCCTGGAAACTCTTTGGCGGAAACTGTCTGGTGTGCCCTAGATTCTGTAGATGCGCGAGCCGTTACACTACTAGGTCGTTTCCAGTAGCTGGCGAAGGTAGGATAGAGTAGAGACCGAGTGAGGTAGTGGCAAGCGGCTGAATGAGAAATGAGGAAAAATGTCCAGAGTTTGCATTGGTATGACCCAGTCCTGCATCGAACAGGCTCTCTGTCTGAACCACGGTCAAACCACGGTCCACAGTTCTGGAACTTGTCCAGGTGTGCGAGCCGTTACACCGCTGGGCCGTTATGCATAGCTGGCAAAGGTCGGGTAAAGTCGTGGTCAGAGCCCTTGCCTGAAAAGATTTCCTACTATTCTCCCCACATGACCTAGTCCTGAATCGAACAGGATGTCTCTGGCTGAAGAAACGACATATCTTTGAGATATTCTCCAGATGTGTGCGCCATCACACCACTAGGTCCAAAGGTCGGATAATATCCCCCTAACGGAGGCCGGTAAATCAAGCGGCATGGAGATATGGAAAGCGTCTGAGCGACCTTCAGGCCAAGTAGATCAAAGTAAGTATGCTGTAAGTTTCAAGATGTTAGGATTCGGAGAGTAATTCTCAGTAAAGGCAGGATCATGATAAGTTACCGGGGAAGTTGTCCTGAAGCACAGCGGCCGAGAGAATACTTGGCAGACACAGCTAGGATGTGAGTTCAGAGTTGTGAGAGGACACGTGAGCGCGGTCAGAGCAACGACTTTCTTCCATAACACAAGTCTCTTTTCTTTTCTTCACCCTCAATTAGGCTCGTGACCAGCCTGTATATGATAACTTCGATATACAGGTACTTCTCATATACAGAACGGTCACCGGTCCAACCCTCAATGGCAAAGTCAAAGCCACCAACCGCACAAGAACTCTGCAGACAGAAGGAATCGCAAGGAAGAGGAACAGCACGCATAAAGATCTACCACCTAGGCTGAACAAGCATGGCAATACGTGCTTCATTAAACTCTGTACTCCAAGGCCTTGCTTTCGGGTATCTCATTGGCATACTAGTCGATTGCCACACACCTCGTGAACAATCTGGTACACTTTACCCCCATACCACCTTCGGTCCAACGGTTCTCCTCGACCCCCTTGGCCTCCCAATGACCCCCGCAGCTCAAATAGGCACCATATGAGGGGAGTGGGATACGGCCTAAGTGAACAGTATACCGAACGGAGATATGTTTTTGAGCCTGATGTTCAAGTTATGGGAGGCGCCGGCATGCAGACAGACAGCCCAAAGTATGCCTTCTTCACATCTGTTACCCAGACGATCTGACCTTACTTTTGGTGTTTCATTCTGTAGGTCGATGTTCGGGACCCTTGCGCAGAAATATGATCAACACCTAGACTTGGGACATCGAAACGCACACGAGCCTCTGACGACAATACTGACGGGATGCAGATGGAAGAACAAAAAATCGTTATCTGCCTCCCAAGAAACGACGTCGAACGAGACTAACTCCCACTGACCCACGTGTTCCACTCTTCCCCGCACCGCCGCCTTCACCCCCAATAAATGAAGAAGTTAAGCTCATCTCATTCGTCGACATGCTTTTTGAGGGTCAACTGGCCAGCATCCTCTTCTTCCAGAAATGTAACCACATGCCACAGATCCGACGAAGACCACCATCAGCTATCAGCAGCTGCCCTCTATTCCCTGACTTTCAAGACCGAGGCTTCACCACCTGAGTCCGGTCTCCCTGCGCTTTGCTACACCCTCGTCCTTAATGACGACACCCAATTCCAACCCCACGAACCACGACGACTGTTCCCCGCTTCCGCAACGTCCAAGCAGTTCACCCACGCTGCCTTGATCAACCACAGCAGAGACAGAATATCTCTGCTAAGACGTTGGGTCAGGACCACCAAAACCATTCCATTCCCTCGTCAACCCTATTCCGCACCCTCATCTGCACCGCCATCATCACGCAGTGCCATGCATGGTACATGGTGGACGATCATCGTCTATCGGAGTAGGAAGATCGGTATCGACAGTTGGACCTGGCAGTTTTGCATAGGTGTATGGTTGGGGATGAGCCTGTTTAGTGGGATAGCGGATTGTTTGGAAATGTTCACGGCTCTGGAGGTGCTGGGTGAGAGCATTGGAGGTGTTGGAAGATCGAGAATGGGTTGGATGTGAAAGGGAATGGGTCGAGGGATGGGGAGGAGGAGTTACGTGATGGAAGCGGGGGAGAAGATCATGAAACAAAGGCGAGGGTGCCAGAAGATCAGACAACGGCGACGCTCGACCACCAGAAATGTGCTCTCACACACGCTCTTCCCCCGCTGTCCCCTCCAGGGCCTCCACCTGTACACATACCAACGTCCATGTCCACGCCCACGGTGATTTTCTACAAGCGTCTACACGAATGCGCTGGATAGTCAACGTTCCCCCTTCCTAACACGACGGATGACGTGGCGTCTTCGACGACCTCAACGGACGATACCCCAGACGTCACCTCTTCCGCTGCTACGAGCGTTGAGTATTTTGAGATGAAAAGCGAGGCGTCACTTGGACCGGGTGGGATGCCTATTTCTGCAATTCAGACGACTGCGCCGCTCGATGGGACGACAACATCACCTTCAGACGCACTCACCCGCTCCTCATCGGCGTCTGCTGCCTATCCTACCAGGCCATTGGCTACCAGCAATGGCCCGCTGAGCAACCACCCTTGTCCAATGGTGTCGGATCAGCTCGACAGACCAAAACCTGGCTACTGCCAGCTCGGGGTCGTTATCTATCCCACTGCTGCAAAGGCATCACAATAGGTGCAAGGACACGTTCAACAATGCGATTGACGAGGATGAGAGTTATGGGAGTGGGGATGGGAGCAAGGGTTCTGTGTCGGGTGACTCTCTGATCTCACCTAGCTCGACGCCACCTGAGGAGACGGTATCACGCCAACAGCTGACTGCGTCGACCACTTCGAATATGTCACCTTGCCCGTGTACCACAACATGAAAAGCGAGGCGTCACTTGGACTGGGTGGGATGCCTATTTCTGCAATTCAGACGACCGCTCCGCTCGATGGGACGACAGTGTCGATATCACTTCCAGACGCACTCACCCACTCTTCATCAGCGTCTGCTGCCTATTTTACCGGGAAATTGGCCACCAGCAACGGCCCGCTGAGCAACTTTGTAGTTGTCGCTCCTAGCCCACGGATCGGCTCAATATACCTGAATCAGGCTACTGCCAGCTCGAAGTTGCATAATAGGCGCAAGGACACGTTCAACAATGCGACTGATGACGATGAGAGTTCTGGGAGCGAAAATGAGAGGGATCTGTGTCGGGCGACTCGTTCATCTAACGCCACCTACGGAGACCGGGTGACGTCAACAGCTGACTGCGTCGACCATTTCGAATATGTAGCCTTCCCCGTCTACCACAACCCGCACCCGCAACAAAGAAGAAACTCTTTGGTGCGCCTAAAGGGGTGATAATGCGACCAGCGTACAAACATTACCTCATCGCTACGCCTCTGCCCGTGCTCATCGTCCACCTGAAGGGGTTCCAGCAAATCGCAAAGACGGACTCAATGGTTCTCTCATGAGCTCAAAAAATTGGAAGATTACCTGAGTACCTCGACTTGACGCCGTTTTTGGCACCCAGGAAGGAGAATAATGGGCAGTTCGTCGCAATTCCATATTCGCTTCGCACCTTTTATCGGGAGTCCGAATTCGAGCCTATGCTACACGGAAGAACTAAAATTATCAATAAATATGTGCACTGCTGAGGCCACTCGAACCCGAATCACAAAATGCACCACAATGAAAGAGTCCATCCGTCCATAAGTAAGTATCGCCCACTGGCACATATATGAGAAGAGGAGCCAAAACTATTCCAAAGAACCCCTCATAGCGGCCCGTCAATCAGGTGAGATCGATGAACGCAAAAGATTTTTGTCTCTTTGAATGCAATTTTCCTTTGGTAGGACTTTCGTTGAGGCCCTTGATAGGACCTTCACAAGAGCCCGAGCCCTCGCTGGAACTTTTGTGTGAGCCCTTGCTTGGACTTGCTTTGGAGCCCAACATCGTCGCTTTCGCGCCTTTGGCTTGCGAGGTGGACGATTTCGTCTTTTGGGGGGTAAATGGAGATGCCTAAGATACAAGGGTTTATTGAGTTACGATCGCGATCCTGAAATGAAGGGGGGTATTTACCAGAAGTTTAACACCATTCTTCTTGTCCGCCTTGCTAAAATTCATTGCTAAATCATGACAGCTTAGGATGAAAAAAATGAATATGCACGCAGCCTTCAAACCCGTTGGCCCACCATACTTCTCCCAAGCGGTTCGTTCAACCTTCAATTTATCATAGTTCTTCGTGGTTTTATACCCCATGGAGTTGTATGCTTTTTTATAATAAAGCGGAAGAAGTTCTTTGTCAGTAAGCTACTTCACAACCCGCGTTACCTCTTTCCCGAGAAAAAAAAAGAAATAAGGGAACTAACGAGGAATTGTGATTTAGCCCCTGTTTTGTTCACGATGCTCTTGGGAACCAACATTCAGATCGAAGGCTTGGTATAAATATTGAGACAGCTACTCACCCCCACCTTAAACTTTGACTTCCCCCACTTCGCCGTATCCCATTCAGATTCAGGGCTTTCTACCCTTTTGATAGGAGGAGCGCCTTCGGGGGGTTGGGGATCTCTCTGCCAGTTAGCATCATCGGGATTAACGAAATCGACGTCGTCGCCGTAGTTGTCCTCCCAATATCCCATTTTGTGAAGATGGTTGTAGGAGATGAAGGTATGGAGGTGAGACCGTTACGACATGGTTTTAGAAGCAGATTTGGTAAACAATCCAAAACATTGCGCTTGAAGGTTTTCTTCGAACGGCGGGAGTTCTGATTTTTGTTCAAGCTGATCAGACATAGTTTCACTGTTATTATGTAAATGTTGATAAAGGGTGAGGGAATTTGTAGTGTGGATCCGTTTGTAAAAGAGTCTTAATAATAGCATTGCATTGACTCTTTCCCTACCTGGTCCTGAATCGAACAGGGGCTCTCTGGATGATCAAATGCAATGCCCAGTGTCACTAGAGATCCTCCAGATCTGCGTTTGATCTGCGTACCATTATGCAACCAGGTCATACAATACTTATACTGAGTTGTAAATCATTTGAGGAGGGGCGGTATCATGGGATTTGGTTGGTCAACAGGACAGATGCCTTAGGCTTTAAACCAACGGGGCATAGAGTGACAAATTAGCAGGGTATTGATATCAAGAATTTCGAGTTGGGCCGGATGAAAATTTTTTCGATGAATAGCAATTGCCCATTGACCTGGTCCTGAATCGAACAGGAACCGTCTGGCTGAGATCCTATTGCCATCGAACGCTATATTCTCCAGATGTGCTTGTAGTCATTACACCACCAGGTCATTACCAATACTCATCCAAAGGAAGGTTTTGTGAAGTCGGGGTAAAGCTTTGACCGAAAGCAATAACACAAATCATGGACAATGACAATATAAGGCATGAGTCTGCTTGAAAAGGGCGACGGATTGAAATTCGGCAATGATAATATTCGGACGTGGGGACTCGGAGGGCGCACCATACCAATACCCAGAACTGAAGTATCTGACTTTTTGAACATGCCAGAAAGAGTGTGTGTAAGACTGATTTCACGTCGGTCCTAATTCGACGGGAACCTTTCACGAGGCATCAAGTTAACGGCGTACCAGACCTGGAGAGTCGTCGGCCGAGGTCAGGTTCAAGGTTGAAAAAAGCTATCACCGAGTTTGACGATGACCCAGTTCTGAATGGACAGGACCCCTCTGTTGTTTGCGCCACTGTGGCAAAGGTTGAATAAACTCGTGAGGCAGGACGTGTAGTCTGGAAAGGATTTGTGACTGTAGTTAACCTAGTTCCGGATTGAGCGGGAACCTCTCGCTGGTGCCTCCGACAGCGGCCAAAATTTACCAGATGTACGAGCCGTAGTATGCCGTTATTTATCACTATATATGTCGAACCGATAGTAGTCGACGAATATTCAAGTTATCGACGCAGTCCCGAAAAAACCTTCTGTTTGGGGGGCATCCAGGCCATTATGGTCAAGATGTGCCGTTACGTCGTCACCAAAAACCCTGGCGAAGGATGGGTAAGGTTAATGTAGAGCTTCAGACTACTAAAAATAGGGCATGCTGAATGGGGAATGACCCAGTCCTGAGTCGAACAGGAATCCTCTGGCTACAGGGTACTGTTGCAGTGGGATATCCACCAGATGTGCGAGCCGTTACACCACTAGGTCGGTGCCAAGAGCTGACGAAGTGTGGCCAAGGTCGAGCTATGGCTCTAGCCCAAAAATTAGTAATCTTATATGACTCCAGCAGGACCCACTGGTCCTGAATTAGACAGGAACCCTCTGGCTAATAGAGATGTCGCTGTACAAAGCCTCAGCCGCGTAGGCCAGTCAACATCAAGGTAAGGAATCTTCAAGTCCAAAAACGTAATCAACTCAGTGAGGCGGGGTGAAGACCTAGTCCTGGATTGAACAGAAACCCTTTGGCGAAATGTAACGCCTGGCGTCACTAGATATTCTCCAGATGAGCGTACCATTATGCCACTAGGTCATACAACATGCTGAGTACAGGTTGTGTAAAGCATATGAGGAAGGGCGGTATTATGATGATGGGAAATTTTGGTGGAGTCGTCCGTTGGTCAGCCAAGTCCTAAGGTCGGTGAAGGGGATCTTGCAAGGAGAGTACTGCGCCGTTCCCCAGGACCTTCAGCTATGATTTGGAGTGTAAGCCTTTGCTCGCAGTAAGGTGCCAGACTACAGAAGTCCAGATTCAACGGCGCTACATGGCCAATACATGGCAGCATACCGCAGCAATCAACGGCCGTACTTGTCACGGGCCAGAGCGGCCGCAGAGAATACTATAGCTGACAGAGCCTGAGAGCCTCTGAGAGAGCAAGCGAAGGACTCGGAAGGAGGGGAGATGGGAAGAAAGCAAATGACTGGAGGAGTCGGAAACAAGCCGCACCGTCGGCACCAAGATGGCATGTGATCGCCACTTCTCTTTCCTCATTCGCCCCAATGCTAAGATAGAATTCCACACGATGAAGAGTAGAAATACGCTCTTGAAATCTGTGCTATGGTGCGTACTATGTCTCTTTGTAACTTTCCTCTTCGTCGGCTATTGCCAATTGGTCGGGCTCCTCAGCCTGAAAGCAGGACAACATTTAAGTACTTCTAACGCTGAGAGTAACCTTCGTACAATCTACCTACTAGCAAAGCGTTCAAGTGTTCTCTAATAATAATATTAACACATCGTCCAGATTCCAGAGACCTCAAGTCTCCTCACGTCAACACCGTGCCCGTACACTCACTCAAACCCGCTCATACATGCAGATATACGCCTTGGCATGCAACACCTCCTCCAACGTCGTCAACCTCACCGTCGTATCACTAATATACGCCCACTGCCTTTCCCGTTCGTGGCCCGGCTTGCTTTGTGCAGATTTCGAAGTCGCACTGTTCTCCATAGTATTAGACTCGGTCCGTCTTGGTGAATCCGCTCCCGGCGATTGAGAAGGGAGCGCAGTGTACGAAACGTAATGGCCTCCAAGCTATAACAAACCACTCCATTAGCCCATGTTGATACCAAGAAAACAAAGAAAAGACAGACCATATTCCCAATGTGCACCACGACAGCATACAACCGATACATACATCTCTCCTCCCCCTTCCCCCTCTTCCCATCAATTCTATCCTTCCTCCTCTTCCCCAACCCATAATCCTCCTTCCTCGGCGCCAAAAAAGGCGCCAAGTCAAGGTACTCAGGGAACGTCACGTAATCGTCCAACTTCTTAAACCCATGTGAAAACGAGATCAAATGCGTCTTTGCGATTTGCTGGAACCGCTTCAGGTGGACGACGAGCACGGGTGGAGGCGTTGCGATGAGGTAGCGTTTGTATGCTGGTCGCATTATCACTGGTTTAGGCGGCCGAGGGAGTTTCTTGGTTGTCGTTGTTGTGGGTGCGGGTTGGGTTGTGGTAGGCGGGGAAGGCGATATATTCGAACTGGTGGACGAAGTCAGCTGTTGGCGTGATCCCATTGCTTCAGGTGGCGTCGAGCCAGGTGAGATGAACGAGTCGCCGGACACGGAACCCTCACTCTCATCTCCACTCCCTGAACTATCATCTTCGTCAGTGGCATTGTTGAACGTGTCCTTGCGCCTATTGTTATGCCTCTGCATTGGTGGGATAGGTAACGACCCTGAGCTGGCAATAGTCTGATTCTGATATATTGAACCGATCCGTGGGCTAGGAGCGACGACGATACCATTGACGTTGCTCAGCGGGCCGTTGCTGGTGGGCAATGTTCCGGTAGAATAGGCAGAGGACGCCGATGAGGAGCGGGTGAGTGCGTCTGGAGGCGATATTAATCCTGTCGTCCCATCGAGCGGCGCAGTCGTCTGAATTAAAGGAATCGGCATCCCACCCGGTCCAAGTGACTCCTCGCTCTTCAACTCGAGATACTCTACGCTCGTAGCAGCCGAAGAACCGACGTCTGTGGTATCAGGCGTCGAAGTCATGGCATCATCTGTCGAAGACGCAACGTCATCCGTCGTGATAGGAAGGGATGATATAGAACGCTGGCTTTCTACCGCACTCGTGTTCAGATGTTTGTAGAACATCATCGTGGGCGTGGACATGGATGTTGGTATGTGTACAGGTGGAGGGGACAGCGGGGGAAGAGCGTGTTTGAAAGTACGTTTCTGCTGCACCGTCGTCGGATCTTCCGGCACCTCCACCTTCTTTTCCTCCACCTGCTGCTGCTGCACCACCTCCTTCTCAACCTGCCCACTCCCACCCCCCTCATCACCCGACTCCTCCTCCTCCTCCCCATCCCTCAACCCATTCCCCTTCACATCCACCCCATTCGCAATTTTCCAACACCTCCGACACCCAACCATATTCTCCCCATCCATCACCTCCACAGCCGTGAACATCCTCAAACAATCCTCGATCCCACTAAACTGGCTCATCCCCAGCCATACACCCTGTGCAGAACCACCTGGTGCGCCTGTCGATATTGATCTTCCTCCTCCTCCTCCGATGGATGCTGATCGGCCACCACCAGCGCCCGTACCAATACTTGGCCCTGCGTGATGGTGGTGGTGGTGATGGTGCAGATGAGGGTGCGGGATAGGTTTGAATAGGGCGTTGAATGGGTTTGGTGGGTTTGCCCCAACGTCCGCGAGAATTTTGCGGAGATACTCTGTCTCTGCTGCGGTTGGTTTAGGTGGTTTGGGCGACTTGCTTCGTTGGACGTTGGGAAAGCGGGGGGCAGTTGTTGTGGGGTTTGTATTGGATGTTGTTGTCGAGGACGAGGGTTTAGCAGAGGGCGGTGAGACCTGAATTTCAGGTGGCGAAGGCTCAGTCTTGGAAGTGGAAGTCAAGGAAGTGAGGGCAGACGTTGATGGCCAGCTGGGGGTGCTCTTCGTCGGGTTAGTAACCGCCTCATCCTCCAATGTCCCCATCCGTTCCATCGATCGACTCTTCCTATCCCGAGGTTTCCCCAGACCAACCGTGAGGCTGATCCTCCTCCCCAACTTCGCCCACCCATCGTCCCCCTTCTTCTCCTTCTCCTTCTTTTCCTCCTTTTTCTCCTCCTTCTTTTCCTCCTTTTTCTCCTCCTTCTTTTCCTTCTCCTTGTCCTTCTTCCCCCGCCCCACATCCACAAACTCAACATGTTTATCCTCCGGACCAGTAGCGTTCACCAGGACGTGCGAGTTATCACTATCAACCTCCTCCTCTTTCGACGTCACAGGAGACGGCGTCTCCGCATCTTCTCCTTTCTCCGTTGGTAAATCCAGACTGCGTCTCCGCGTAGCATCATCGTGCGTCTCTACGCTCAGCACCTCCGTCTGTACGCGGAAAGTTGAAGTTGGGGGGACAGAAGAGGGGCGCTGGACCGTGGAAAGGGGTTTCGCGGTGGAACCACTTGACGAAGGAAATGTCGTAAGGCGCTTTGCAAAGTTCTTTAACCTATCTCGTTTTCGATGGGCGTAATCCTCCGGTTTGATGCTCAAACTGATGTCGTTGAAATCTTCGTAGGTCTGTGAAATATGTTTACATTTCTGGCAGACGAGTATACTCGTCAGTTGACCCCCGAAAATCATGTCGACGAATGAGATGAGTTTGTCTTCTTCGTTTAGTATGGGTGAAGGCGGGGGTGGCGGAGAGAGTGGCGCATTTGAGTCGGCGGGGGTTAGCGTTGTTCGACGTCGTTTTTTGGGAGGCGGTTGACGCTTTTTGATGATGTCTTGTTCTTCCATTCGCATCGCGTCTAGTATTATCCTGAGAAACTCGTGCGCGTCTTGTTGTGCAAAGTCTAGGTATTGATCGTATTTCTGCCCAAGAGTTCCGAGCACCGATCTATCGAACAGAAGCTGATGTCAGATCTTGCGGGTGAGAAACGTGAGGAAGACATACCTTGGGCTGAGAACCTCCCTCTGTCTGCGCGCCTGTGCTTCCCATGACTTGTACATCAGACTCAAAAACATATCTCCGATCGGCATGCTGTTCACCCAGGGCTTATCCCATTCCTCGCTCAGATGATGCCCATTCGTGAGCTGCGGGGATCGTCGTGAGGCTAGAGGGGTCGAAGAGAATCGTTGAACCGATGGTGGGATGGGCGTAAAGTGAACCAGATCGTTCAGGAGGTGTGTAGCAATCAACTAGTATATGAAACTGATAAGCAGGCCATCCGAAAGCAAGATTAAGGCGAGAAACGCACGCCTTGAAGCACAGAGTTCATAAAGCACGTATTCCCATGATTGATCAACCCAGGGGGTAGATATGCGAGCTTTTCTTCTTCTTCGCGTTGTCTTCTCTGTCTGTATAGTTCTTGTGCGGTTAGTGGCTTTGACTTTGCCATTGAGGGTGAGGAAGAGAATGAGAAATGAGTTGTGGAAGAAAGTGGTTGCCGGTTGTGTTGACGCCCGTTTGCGGGGACTGCGTTTATTAGACACGTGTTCTCGCAGCCTGAGCCACCACAGCACACATCCTGCCAAGTATTCTCTGCGGCCGCTGTGCTTCGGGACAACTACCGCAGTAACTTGTCGGGATGATGCCTCTTACCACCCGAGGATTACTCTCCGAGTCAGAACTTCTTGAAGCCGGCGGATTCTTTTTCGATCTCTTTAACCTGACTCGGAACACGTCGCGGCAATAACTCTCCACGCTACATGACTTACCCAGCCTCGATTAAGGGGTATCATCCGACCTAGTAGTGTAACGGTGCGCACATCTGGAGAATATTAGAAGTACATATGCTGACTTCAGCCAGAGAGATCCTGTTCGATTCCGGACTAGGTCGTAAATGTGTCACCAGTGTGTCAATCCTTTTACGGACAAATCCTACACCTAATCTCGACTTTACCCGATCTTCGTCAGCCATAGACAACGGCCTAGCGGTGTAACGGCTCACACATCTGGAGAATATGCAATTTGGGAGTGTAATCCTCAGCCAGAGACACTCTGTTCGATTCAGGACTAGGTCATGTATAATGTGATTTCTTGAGCCACATCTTTTTGGGCGAAGGCTATACCCAACCACGCGGGCCGCCTTCACCCTACCTTCGCCAGCTATGGCTAACGGCCTAGCGGTGTAACGGCTCGCACACCCAGAAAGTCTGGGGTTTGGAAAGTACGGCGGTTTGTACATCGGGTAATTCCGCCGCACAGCGGAGTGTAAATTCTTACGCTCTTTTCCGCACACCCAACGCGATCACGGGTCTGTCGCCAGTGTGCATTGATCGTCGATTCGTCCTCCAGCACCGTCACCACGTCGTCTGTCCCGGCTCACCGCTCATCGCCATGTTGGGGACATACCACCACCCTGAAGAGCGCACACCGCCACGCTCGTAGATCAGAAGATTGCACGATGAATGTCGGAGGTTGGACCAGGGGGTAATGGAGTGGTGGGGCCGACGGGGGAAAAGGCGATGTGCTGGGAGGAGGTGGAGATGTCTGGGTGGAAACCCAGTGCGCAGGGTGTTCTGCGACGCTCTTTTATCCCTCTCGTCGCCATTGCCTGCAGGAACAGAACAATTTAGAGGAGCTGCATTCCTCTCTTCTTCGCATCATCCCCGCTCAATCCCTGCTTGCTCCTTTCCCCTTCCCGCCGCCGCTCTCCTCGCCTCTATTTTTATACTCTCAACAGTTTCCTTAGTACAGGTGGCTACCCAAGCACCCCGCTTAGCCTCTTTCCATGTAGTTCATGTAATTCATCTTGTACCTACTGACTCATGCAAATAATTTGGTTCCCTGCAAATACTTCTAACCAGAAATTTTATTTGCAAAGGCCTTGGAGCTTGGCGCACGCGGTGAGCACCGAGCGCGATGTTGGCGCAACGTGCACAGAACTGAATTGAATCACATGTTTACAATTGCCCTCTAACTCCGCTATAGTGTGCCAGGGTCAGCCGCCGTACACCCCGTACAAATCCCCGTACTTTTTCCCCCCGTACTTTCCAATTCACGGACGGCCTCCGCACACCTGGACAATTTCCGAAATTGTGGACCGTGGTTCAGACAGAGAGCCTGTTCGATTCAGGACTAGGTCATTTTGAGGTCTTTGGTGACTCCATTGTTTTTTCCTCATTCAACGGCTTGCCTCTACCTCACCTGATCTCTACTTTAACCGGCCCTCTCCAGCAACTGATAACAACCTAGTGGTGTAACGGCTCGCACATCTACGCAATCTAAAACGCCCCAACCGGCTTCAGGTAGAGGGTTCCGTTCGACTCGGGCCTAGGTCAATGAAGGTGTCAGGCTTGGACACAATTGCTTTTTAATGCTTGACTTTTTTATCTTGTCTCTACTTTATCCGACGTTTGGCACGTTCATCTCACCTAGCTCGACTGCACCTGAGAAGACGGGGTCGCGTCAACAACTGACTGCGTCCACCAGATCCAGACTCACCCACCTCGTCCGCGCAAATCGGTGAAAATGCGACCAGCGTACAAACGTCACCTCATCGCTACGCCTCCACGTCCACCTGAAGCGGCTCCAGCAAATCACAAAGAAGCATCTTATCTCGTTCTCATGGGTTCAAAAAGTTGGATGCTTACGGGACGTTCCCCAAGTACCTCGATTTGGCGCCCGGGAAGGAGGATTATGAATTGGAGATGTGGAGGAAAGACAGGGTCGATGGAGAGAAAGATGGGGAGGAGGAGAAGGAGGTGTGTGCATCAGTTGTATGCCGAGTTGGTGTGTTCCTTTGCGTCTGAATTTCTTCCTTTTCTTGGGGCTAATGGTGCATTATAGCTTGGATGCCATTACGTTGCGTTCCCTACGCTCCCTTCTCAACCGCCTGGTAGGGCTTCAACGGATTCATAAAGATGGACTGAGACTATGACTGCAGTGAATCGCTGCGACAGTCGATGTGTCTGCCAAGTATTCCCTCTGGCCGCTGTGCTCCAGATTAACTACCGCAGTAACTTGTCGTGATCCTGCCTCTACCACCTGATGATTGCTCTCCCAGTTGGATCTTCTTGCAAACGCGTGTTCCTCATTGATCTCCTTGGTCTGAACATGTCGCTCGAATGCCTTCGATAACTCTCCACGCCATATGCCAACTTATCCAGCCTCGATTAAGGGGTCTTATACAGCCTAGTGGTGTAATGGCACGCACATCTGGAGAACATGAAGAATATCATTGACTCACACAGAGAGATCCTGTTCGATTCGGGACTAGGTCACTGCGCGAGACGCACATGTAAGCAGAACCTTTTTATGGACAAATCCTGCACCTGATCTCGACTTGATCTGACCTTCATCAGCCATGGACAACGGCCTAGCGGTGTAACGGCTCACACATACACATCTGGAGAGTGGGCAATCTGTGGGTGCAATCTTCAGCCAGAGACATCCTGTTCGATTCAGGACTAGGTCATAATAAAATACCACCAATCAAATGCTTTTTTTCGGGTGACTCAAGGCTATACCCAACCATGCCTTGACCCTACCTTCGCCAGCCATAGATAACGGCCTAACGGTGCAACGGCTCGCACACCTGGACAAGTTCCAGAACTGTGGACCGTGGTTCAGACAGAGAGCCTGTTCGATTCAGGACTAGGTCATCGCGTGACGTGAATTGTGTTTTCCTCGTTCAACAGCTTGCCTCTACTTCACCTGGTCTCTACTTTAACCTGCCTTCTTCAGCTACTGATAACGACCTAGTGGTGTAACGGCTCGCACATCTACGCAATCTCAAATGATCCTACCAGCTTCAGATAGAGAGTTCCCGTTCGACTCGGGACTAGGTCATCAACTCGGTTGTCAAGACCATCAATTTTCAATGCCTCGACTTTTTTATTATCTTGTCTCTACTTTATGCCTTTGGCACATTCATCTCGCCTAGCTCGACACCACCCGAGGAGATGGGGTCGCGTCAAATGTTGACTGCGTCGACCAGTTCGAATGTATCGCCGGACTGCCGGACCGCTGGACCAGGAGGGTGATATTTATATCTATGCGCGATGAAGGTGTGCCATCTGAATCTTTTTTGATCTCTGACTCATGATGCACCTGGCGGCAGGACTTCTGACTTGGCGGATGGCTCGGACTTTTATTCCATGAAAGATCTAGATAGCACTGCCTGTAAAGGACCTAGTGGCATAATAGCGTGCGCGAATGGCCTTGAATGATGGCCAGGACTTGAGCTACTGTTCGATTCAGGGCTAGGTCACTAACAATATCAATGCAGATCGTTTTCCAGGCCGAAGCTTTCTCAACCTCGACTTTACGCAATCTTGACTAGGGAATTGGTATCGACCTAGTGGTGTAACAGCTTGCCACACATCTGGAGACTTTGAATACTATGGGGTATGTTAATGACGCCTCGCAGGTCAGCCAGAGCATTCCTGTTCTATTCAGGGCTGGGGTATCGAAAAGGAGGATTGTTGTTTCAAAGCCGAATTTGAGTAACGGACTGAAACTATTGATATTAATATGCCGAAAAATTGTACGCCCAGGTGGTGTAAATGTTAGCACGGCTCTCCGGTTGAAAAGTATTGTCAACAAATTCTAATGTTCTGTTCCTGACAAAGTCATTGACTTTTAACCCTTCATCGATTCATTGCGCATGATCAAAAACATTAATTGCCAGGCCAAAGCTCAGCGCTCAGACAAAGCTTTACTGGCACTTTGTTCAAACTTTGTCAGGTATACTATGGTAGCGACCCCAGGGTGTAATTTCGGCCAGAAGGTATCTAACCCAGGATCATGACCTGGTTCGATATACATCTTTCATGCCGAAGGTTGGCTATTAACTCGCAGGTGGTCATGTTATGTAAATATAGTAAAGAGGATCAAGGGTGGGCCGAAAACCATCGTCAGTCCCTGGTCACAGTGCGACACTGATGCCCTAGTACAAAAGAACAAGGACCAGGACAAGGGGGTATCACCAGCCTGACTGTAACACTTCCCACTCTGCACGGGAGACTACAACAACAAGGTATCCTGGATACATGGGGACTTTATCTGCAACCATTGACGATAGTATACAAGGTATCTAGGCCCGAGGACGACGAACTCGAATTCATCCTGCCTAACTGTATAAAATAACCCGCGCTTCGCTACTGCATAATTACAACCACCCAGTGCGCCAACCTAACGCGCATCAAGTCGAGACCTCACACCCGACCCCCACCCACTGCACTATATAATTCCCAACGAGTTCCACCATGCCCTTCGGATTCCTCATGAACGAGTCCTGGATGCTGAAGAAAGCCCTCGAACTCGGCTACTGCAACTACAAATACAATCCCAAAACCTATACATACCGCGAGCACGGCGACAAAGCTTTCAACGAAATGATCGAGATCATCGACGCGTCAGGCATCATTCCCGGGCTTACGCACACCTGCGTATGGGTCGGGGAGAACATGACGATGGGATTCTGGGTTATTCCAGATGAAATCGTAATGAACCCATACAAGCACGAGAACATTCACAATTTGCAGGCGTTTCGGTGTCTTGCTAATATTCCGTCTTGGGAGGTTTTGAGGTTTTGGCCGTCTTCGGAGACTGATCCACTCCCACTGATGCTGGAGGGTGTGCATAAATTGCCAGCGCCGTATGCTGCTATGGCGTTGGAAAGCTCGCCTTTCTATTCAGAGGATTAACGGCGAGGGACTATGTTCACATACCATTTATGTGCGGTTATATTCCTTATGATTTTTCGTCCACTAATCAAGCATCTTTCTCTTCCTAGCTGTCTAGATCACCACCTTATTTATATGCTTCTAGTGTCTTCTATAATTGCTACTACTCAGAAAATACAAAATTGTCCGAGAGTCCATCACAAAAAAAAAATCAGAGCCGCTACAACGCACACAAAACGGTTCCAGCCGGGAAGAGTGCACTAAAAGAAGCGTTCAGGGAATGGCGGTTGGAAATGAGAACAAGAAAAGGGGACAGAACTTGATATCCGAATTTGTGAGAATTGTCAGACGGCCGGGGACAGTTCGACAGATATAAAGTGTCGTGTTGCAGAAGACACGTTCAAGAAATGGCGGTTGAAAAGAAGAGAGAGAAACAAGAAAGGGGACAGCATTTGATATGCGTATTTATGACAATGGTCAAACGGGCCGGGAATAGTACATCGATATACGATTCGGCAAATATAAAGCGCTGTGTTGGAACCTGAAGAAGTTAACAGTCAGAATAGAACCATATGATGGCAAAAAATAATCTCAAACCCTTCAACGAGTGCATGTTGAGGCAATGGGCGAGGAAGGCCATCCGGGTTGACCTCTTACAAGAATAACGAGCTGTAATTGACTGAAAATGGTTGTGAATAGGGGAGCACGCTTACAGAGTTAAAGCGTCTGCAAGCAGAGTACCCAGGCCACAAGCAGAACAACCAACCACCGCTTCATCTGCTCGACAATGTCGCGATACCACGCCCGATGAGATGACGTCAGAGACCTTCAAGAAGGCCCCCAACGATCATCCAGTGCAATTACGCATCTGCCTGCCCACGCCCCGATGAAGGGGCAACTTTCCACACCCGGATACACCAGTACCCAGGATGCTTCAGGGTGTATGTGACGCGGCGATTGGTTGTTCTGCAACTGGGAGGTTACTCGCCGATGGGGAGCTAACTGAGCAAATGCTCGGAGGTGTTGAATGCGAAATCGAAACAACGTGATGAAGAGGAGGCTGACAGCGGTACAAAATGAGGATTATCGAGTCTAAAAATGACTGTAAGAACGCACTGGCCCGATTTGTTGATCAAAAGACAATGCTTGCCAGTGGTAGAGGAGACCGTCGATATTTCCGCCAAAGGTATCGATGCCACTGAAGATAAATGATGAGACAGCGCGATGTAAGATACGCTAACGACTAACAACCCAGGCAAGAGATGCGGCGGCTTATAGCGCTTAGCCCCATGGGCTCCACGGCGCATTAGGAGATGTGACCGCGGCAGTGGCTGACTCAGAGACGGGAGTGGGTTGCTCGCGGAGGCTGACAGGTGTGAGGATGCGAGCGATGATGGTGCTTGACGTTAGTGTGCTGCTAGGCGATGTTGGTAAAACGGTGAGGATGCGTCTCTCAGTTGGGCGATGGTGGCTTACATGAGTGAAATAAGTCGTCAGTGTACCTGGCGGTGTCGTCCAGATTGCTTAGAGAGTTAGATGGCGTCTTTTGTAGATTCAATTTGTATACAGAAAGAGAAAGGTATGACAGACTGGAAGGGTCGGGATATGTGCATGAGGTTTATTGCGTCAAGAGATAGGGTCAGCCACCAACCAGCTATGGGACAGTTTGCTGAAGCTGACCGCGCCTAGGCTGGCGGCTTTCAGTAGCGTTGAATGTGAAGGGCGTAGGCTTGATGGCGACGACAGTAAGTCGAGTTGAAGGATGTCCTTGTGGACGTCAAAGACAATCTTGTAAGCAGGAAGCAGTAGAATTGATCAAGCCAAATGTTGGTGTGGGCGGTTGTGGACAATGAGTACGTCTGAATACGCCCACGTGATCGCATTATGGATTTCAATTTGAATTTCGCTTCCTTGAGGCTTGGTCGACGTGCAGCGACGTCGTCGAACGTTGGACTCAATCTGATGCTAAAGCGACCCCGCGGTGCCGACTCCTCTCCAGTCGAGCAACGCTCAAAGCGCCGTCATCTCTCTTTCCCCCAGACACCGGCTTCAGCGTCATATTCAACACCCCCATTCAAAGGCACATGCGTGGCAGGAGGTTGCGGACACTGACTCGGAGAGGGGTATCATTTACGTTTGTTATCCCCAACCCTGCTTCTTTCCCTGTCTCTGACATTGGTGTGCTGTGTCTAGCATCACTCTTGGACCACGCAAGTCCACAAATATTCTCCAAAAAAAAAGATTTTAGAGTTTCATACATGCCACTCGTTTTTACCACTCGAGGAAGAGTCCACCTTTCGCCAACCCCTCTCAATGCAGCAGGCTAGAACGAAGCCCCAGAAAGGTCCGGTCAAATCCATCTCCCGACACGTCTCATCCTCAAAATCGTCGAGAGACCACGAATAACCACACTTCGTCATGTCAAATGACGATACGAGATATCCAGCGAGAATGAAGAGAAGATAACAGAAGACAATGATGCTGCGCTTAACCCTGACAACTGGAAGACGCCTTCGAACAATAATTGACGTGGTTCATGGGCTCTCGATAAAGAGAACTCATGCACGAGCATGACATCCATTCCCGGACTAACCCTCTCTTCCTCCCCAAGCACCCCATCCTCCTTGAACCCCATCCGCTCTTCGTCCCGCTTTCGCGGCCCTCTTCCGCCTTCGACCTATACTCCCCTCCTCCTTGCCGCTATCCGACCACTACCCCAACACGATGTACAGATCCCCCTGCACCGCCTAAAGCCAAGGTGACCAGGATGCGGATTGAGCGCATGCAGAAAAGGAGGAAGAAGCCGAAGAAAAGGATGTTTTACAAAAGTTTGAACGCGGATGGATAGTCAGCGTTCTATATCATCCCTTCCTCATGCGATGGATGACGTGGCGTCTTCAACAGATGATGCCATACTTCGACGAACGATACCACAGACATCATTTCCTCGGCTGCTACGAGTGTAGAGTATGAGCGATGAGCTTGGACCAGATGGGATGCCTACTTCTTCAATTCAGACAACTGCGCTGATCGATAGGACGACTCAATTAATATCACTCCAGACACACTCAGCTGTAATATCACTCCAGACACACTCAGCTGCTCTTCATCGGCGTCCTCTGCCCATTCTACCGGGACATTGGCGACCAGCTACGGCTCAATGAGCAACTGAAGATGAGAGTTCTGGGAGTGGAGACGAGAATGAGGGTTCTGTGCCGGGCGACTTGTTATATGATAGTAAACAACAGAAGAATGTCATGTCATTGGGTATGTTTAATGAGGGTAGAGGATAGAGGATAAAGTTGATCTAAGTTATGAGTTCTGGCATGCGAATTCAAAATAAAGCGGAATAAAGCTTGGAGCTTGAAGTGCAGAAGCGAACTTCAGAAATGTTCGGGAGCTCTGCAGGTCTTGAGATGCCTTCGCAAAATGCCCTGAGTAGAAAAATCTCGGCGGCAGCGCATGCAAGGGTGGTCCTTTATGCCAAGATGAATTTTGACATGGTCTGGAATAGAACTGGTGAGCAGATGGGCAACGAAGTGAGTGAGAAGGAATTACCCTTTAGGTTGTGATTAGTAGTAAACGTTTGGTAGCACATAACGCAATTGAACCTCGCTTCTTTCGTTCTCCTCCTTGCTTGTATGCCTGCCTGCGGTGAAAATTCTATCATAGGTCCCTCATCAAACGTCGTCGCCGATGCTTACTGGATTGCTAGGATATTGAACAAGCTGGCCACAAATTGTGCAAATCTCGCTTTGATTGGGGTGTTGGTAAGCAACAACAACGCTTCTTGACGCGTCTGCTGTGAGTGTTATCTCCTCGCGAAGATACTCGGGACAACGATGGGAAACCCATCTGTGAGGCGACGCCGTGATACGACGTAGGGGAGAGTCTGCTGAGGATGCCCAAACACAGTCCAGGTAGTCCTCGAAACGACGCACTATAGACTCGAGGCTTCGATTGTTTGCATTCTTGTCAAGTTTCCACCGCACCTCGCGCCGAGAAGTTTTATGAGACGCGTGCGCTTCCGTCGAGCCTGAAACGTCCCCGGCGACATTTGAATGGCGCCTAGAGTAATTTTCGAATAAGTCGTCGGTGTCGAGTTCCCTTTCTGGACAATCATCTGTTATTGAATTTCAGCGACTGTAGAAAATTTGGAAATAAATGTGGTACCATAGAGGATGGAATTGACCTCCGAAAACAGCTGGAATGAAAAAAGATGGTTTGTCTCAGCGATGGATAGGTCTGTCTACATTAGGAGAGAGTACGGACTTTCTGACAGAGCTCGCTCAATATTTCAATCCCATCGCGGCGGTCTTCTGGACGGTAAGATGGATCCGGATGTGCTCCATGAGCAGTGGTGTCCGGTATGTGAATTGAAAGAACTGGCTCATCGCTGCCGCCAGCAAATATGTCGAAGTCCTGAACCTCGAAAGTAAGAGTCTCAGTGCGAAAGGCCAACCTTATAAACTCACCTCCCATTTCAGGTTGCTGACTACGCCTATCGATAGAGGGTTTTGAGATTCTATGTAACTCAGTCCCGCCTGGTATACAGGAAAACGTATTTTAGACAAGCCATGGTCGAAACAGAACTATACATACCGCGAGACCTTTGACCTGGTGTCATTTGCGTGTATAAGCAGCATCACTATCGCCGACAAGGTAACTGACCGTTTTCATCGATAGCTGAACACTCTTATTTAGATCGTTACGCAATGCTTTAGCTAACAATGAATTCATTTTTCTGCCAGATACTGATATCTCCATGAGTATACATAGGGTGTTGAAGAGAATACTGGAGACTCACTTCCACAAAAAACGATAAATGGACTTCCTGATATGTTTTTGCCAGAAACCCCGACAATTTTTGGAACATTGGAATGGCTGGGTTTTGTGTGAGTCATTAGAAAATTTGAAAAATCATTCAAGTGATGATAGTCACAAAAAGTTTTGAGCCGAAGTAAGATTGAGCTCCCAACTCTGCAAGAGTTACGATTAATGAATCCCCTGGGTGGAATGATAATTTTATTTACCTGCTTAGCGCGAGGGCCATCGAAAACCTTGACCGCAACAACGCGCCCTCCGTAGAACGCCGAGTGTATGCGATAATTGGAACCACTTGTTAGTTGTCTATGCAAGTCTATGTCCTTTGAGGGTATAATCTATGAAACGGAAAAGGAATTTGTGAAGGGAATGATTCATGAAAAGAAACGAACCATCAGGCCGTCCGAAGTTTCCTCGCAAACTTCTCTAAATCTCTTTCTGGGTCCATCTGCTTCCGCATCGCCGTTGTCGAGATCGCGCTCTTTCCCTTTTCCCAGTAATTGTTTTGCGATGCGCTCTGGACACTTCGTTCAATGAGATCATTGAACATTGAAATTCCGAACCAACCTGTAGATTCCGCGGGCATCGCGAAATGGATGTTGAAATAGTCCCCACCAATTTCGGACATATGACTGTCTTTGACGGTAAAACCTGAGGCATGGGCGAAGAAGGGCATGCGGTTTATCGCTGTAGGTGCAAGATGTGATGGGCTGGTAAGGAAGATACAACTGCTAATTCATGTCTAGAGGCTGTGTTGAGGCTGTGCTCGAAGTCGCCGTCATGCCAAAGGTTTGACCGTGCATGCGTTTTCAACGTCGCTCAGGCCAAGCTCAAGCAGCCATTGTACTGCCCAACTACTTACCATATCATTTCAAGTCTTTTTCCGTCTCACTTACCATATTTCAAGTCTTTTGCTGTCTCCCCAATGTGGCGACGTTTTTCAAACGGATATTCTATCACTGCTCCTCGTCTCTCCCGGAAAAAACAAGCATCGCCATTGTCTGGCCCTTTTCCGGGGCATGGTTGATCAGGCTGTTAAAGAATTTGTAGAATTCTATTCGCTGGTCGTCGCTCAAGGCTCTTACTCGAAATTGAGAATCTCAAATGTTTGAAGGTGCAAGGTTGAGGCTTGCCAAAATCAACAATGAAGAACAACTGTAACACTCACGGACGAAGGAAGGTGTGGAAACTGAGAGAGGAATCATACACGTTCGTTATCTCTGACGCTTCTTTCCTTGTCTGACATTGGTGTCTAGCCTTACTCCTGGACTACGCAAGTCCACATAGCCATCAATACGACCACTATTCCTCGGAGGGAAGGAGTCTCAAACATGCCATTCGTTTTCACCGCTCGAGGAAGAGTTCACCTTTCGTCAATCCCCTCTCCCTCCACCTAACTTTCCTCCACTGCTAAAGTCAAAACAAGCAAAACAACGAAGGCGAAGAAAGCTTCGATCAAATCTGTCTCCCGACGCGTCATCATCCTTGAAATTGTCGAAAGAGTCACGAAGAACACTCGCCGATACAGAAGCAGATGGGGATTCATTCAGACTCAGAGTTTGAGTTTATTAGCCACCCATTCGATGCGAACTACCCCTTCTTCACGTCAAATTACGATGACGAAGTGACTAGCGAGAGCGAGGAAGATGACAGTGATGGCGAAGAAGACGTTGATGCTGCGCTTAACGCTGACAAGTGGATCTCGAGTTGCAGAGCGATGAGTCACTTGGACCGAATGGGATGCTTGTTATTTTAAACGACTGCGCTGCTCGATGGGACGACGGCATCAATATCACCTCCAGACCCATTCACCCGTTCCTCATCGGCATGCTGAGCCTAGCCTACATCAGCAATTGGTAGTTTTGGTTTCCAGAGGTTTTATAACCCAGAAAACCTCTGAAAAACACAAAAAAAACTGGAAACCATGGTATCTGGAAACCCAAGTCCTTTTCCTTGGAAATCGCGCTCAATAATGATGTACGGAAACCTAGAAAATTTGTAAAAACCATTGAAACCTCAAAACATGTTTTCGACGGCTACATTTACTTAGTTTGGGATACAATATTATTACATATGACCAGCAAACGCTGGTGGGGGGAATTGAAAACATTTGGTGGACTTTATATAAGTAATGACTTCAGGGTCAGCGAGAATCAAGCGAGAATATTCGGGACAATCGGAACAACTCGGAACCATTGATAGAATGTTCTGGAGGAGTCTGGAGGCTTCTAGCGAGCTAACCCTGAGGCCACGACTAAGTATAAAGGTCACCGCCGTGCACACTTAATGCCCCACTTAAGGTTGCCATAATTAGTACTTAGTATGTAGATAAAATATTTTAGCTGTATGTATTGGCCTATGCCGGTTTCGAGGTTTTGAGGTTTCCGGGTTTTCTGAAAGCCAGAAAACCCAGAAAACCATGAAAAACCTGAAAACTTTTTTGACAAATTACTGATGTACTGGGATGTTGACCACCAGCAACAGCCCACGGAGCAACTAGCCCACGTTCAAAGGTGTAGTCGTTGCTCCTAGCCCACGGATCGCCTCAATATACTGGGAATCAGGTTACTGTCAGCTCGGGGCCGTTACTTATTCCACCGGTGCTGAGGCATCACAATAAGCGCAAGGATGTGTTCAACGCGACTGACGAAGACGAGAGATCTGGGAGTGTAGATGAGAATCGTTGATCTAGCCTAGTTCGACGCCGCCTCAGGAGATGGGGTCGCATCAACAGCTGACTGCATCGACCACTTCGCCTTCCAAGCCCGCCACGATTCAACAACCCGCACCTCCAACAACGAAGAAACTCCCTTGTGTGCCTAAACCGGTGATCATGCGACCAGCGTACAATCGTTGCCTCATCGCTACGCCTTCGCCCGTGCCCGGGCCGTCGTCCACTTGGAGCAGTTCCAGCAAATCCCAAAGACGCATGGATTCAAGAAGTTGGATGATTATGTGACGTTCCCCGAGTACCTCGCTTTGACGCCTTGTTGGCGCCCGGGAAGAGGGATTATGGCTTGAGGGAGAGGAGGATGGATGGGGTTGATGGGGAGAAAGCGGGGAAGGGGTAGGAGAGGTGTATGTGTCGGTCGTATGCTGTTGTGGTGTACATTGGGAACATGGTGTGTCTCTTTCCGTCTTTTCTTCCTTTTCTTGGGGCTAATGATGTATTATAGCTTGAAAGCCATTATGTTGCGTATACTGCGCTCCCTTCTCAGTCGCCCGGAGCGGATTCACAAAGACATACAGAGTCTACCACTATGGAGAATGGTGCGACTTTCAAACCGGCACAAAGCAAGCCGGACCACAAATGGGAAAGGCAGTGGGCGAATATTAGCGATATGACCGTGCGGCTGGGACATTAAAGAAGGTGTTGCATGCCAAGGCGTATATACGCATGTATGAGCGGGTTTGAGTGGGTGTCAGGGTGTCGATGTGTACTTGAGCTTGAGGTCTCTGGACGATGGCTATGCGATGTTGATGCGATGTTTAGAGAACACCTGAACGTTAACTTTGCTAGGTAGTCATCGCTTGCGAGTTGCAACTATGTACCTATTCCAGTAGGGCGTGTAGATCCGCTATCTGGGAAAGAGTGGTAAGAGAAATGTTACAGAGAAAAGCTACATCAGTATTTCTACACTCCGCTTGTCACGACTTGTTTGGGCTTTTTTCGACTCGTACGAGCCCAAACGAGTCGAAACGAGCCACAAGTCACAAGTTGACAAGTAGATCCAAAAATCTCGCAAGTTGAGTTGCGAGATTGCTTGACGAGCTCTAACAAGCTGACAAGCCCAGAAAAGTGGTCATCTTATTTTTGGTATTTCGTAGCAAAAAATTAGGTATAACTGATCATTGTATGGTACTAGCACAATACAGTGAGAATACGACAGTACACTATTAAAGAATCCTTTGCCATCCACACCAGCGACGCCAGGAGGGACGCATCCCTCCCCCATTGGGTCCCTTCCACAAGCTCTGTATACCCCCTTCTCAAAGTTCCTTCCTGCCCCTGCAAGTGCATACTGGTACATATGGCGTCGAAACGGCGTGCACGGCGGAGTGACGTGGCGATGGTTGGTGTGTGGTGTGGGCAACGGCGACTGGCTGGGGACTTGTCAATCGAAGGGGGGGGATATCGGGGGTTGCTGACCTTTTGGCAGCACTCGCTCCTCCACGATCATTTGTCGTCGTCGTCGTTGCTGCTGTGGACTTCGTGGCACGTCAGGAAGGTTCGGCTTGGAAAGTTCTTGGGCACATAGCAGCGGGCTAAAAAGAACGAAATGGTGAATGCGATGGCTTCTGTATGACTTTGTTATCTAATTTAACAAAACCAGGCTCCAGCCTAAAAAGAGTGAATTGGAGAGATGGGTGGACGAGAAATCTAGGAGAGACCGAAGAGCCAAAGATGTAACGTACCGTTGACAAGCCACGTCGTCACCGCGACGTGGCATTGAGTCGGCTGGTGCTTGCCTGGTTGCTGTCGCTGCTGGCGTGGCGTGGCGGCATTGGGCTGACTGGTGCTCGTGGTTGAGGCTGGTGACGTGGCGTCACCACGTCGTTTTGTCGGGGCTGGTGTCGTCGGTGTGAGCTATCGTGGTTGTGGGAGGTCAAACGATGGTTCCGGGAGGTAATGGTTGGTGGTGGCGGTGGTGACGCAGCAGAGGTGGGTGGTCACTGTGGATGATGGTGTGGTTAAGATGAGAGGGAAATTACAGAACGGACGTGGTTACCAACTGTTACATAAGCAAGTTCGCGAACCACTTTTTTCGCTAAGTCCCCTCATGGTCAGGCACCTCGTCAGCTTGTGAGCTTGTGTCGACTTGTTGACTTGGCGACAAGCTGTCAGTCACAAAAAGTCGTGAAAAGCTGACAAGTAAAGTGTAGGTTTGCTGATGTAGTAGTGCCTACCGAAGCACAGCAATCAAACATTTTATACTCTTCATCGTGTGGAATTTTATTCTGGCATTGGGGCTGGTGCGAGTCTTAGAAAATCTTGTGGTGAAGAACGCGTTCAACGAGGAAAGAGGAGGATCACAGTAGGATCACGTCTGCCACATGTGACGCATGTGACGTGCCAAGTTGATGCCTGCCATGTGGCATATCTCGCCGTTTCAAGTTTTCCAGAGTCCTGTCAGCTATTGTTCTCTCTTCGGCCGCTCTTGCCTGCGGCAAGGACGGACGACAACTGCTGCAGCTACTGCGTGGTGGGCTTCAACCTGATTTTCAATCTGGCACCTTACTCTCCAAATCATAGCTGGGGGCGACTCGGTACTTACTCTCCTCGCAAGATCCTCTTCACCGACCTTCGGACTCAAAGGGCTAAAATACTGCCCCTACTCGTACAATTTACACAACCTCTACTCGGCATATCCTATGACCTAGTGGCGTAATGGTGCGAACATCTGGAGGATTTCTAGCGATACCGGGCATTACATCCAGAGGGTTCCTGTTCGATTCAGGATTAGGTCTCTGGAAGACTTGGTATTTTGGAGTTGATACGCTTGAAAGCTTCCAAGTTCTTTGCTTTAACGTTGACCAACCTACACTGAGGATTTGGATGCGAATTGTGCGGCATACCCGTTAGAGGATTCCAAGCGTTAGCCAGAGGTTTACAACTGGGTCATGCTGGGTCATGCTGAAGTCATTTAAGACCACTAATTTTGGGCCAAAGCCATCGCTCGACCGTCAAAGCCACCCTTCGTAAGCTCTTGGTACCGACCTAGTGGTGTAACGGCTCGCACATCTGGCCAAACTTTCAAAACTGTCAAATTCACCGGTGGCGTCCAATCAGGGGGTTCCTGTTCGACTCAGGACTGGGTCATTACGCACGATCCTTCCTTTTTTTAGTCCGAAGCTTTACATCAACCTTACCCAACCAAGTTCAGCAGGGTCTTGTTAACAACGGGGGATAATATTGGCTAGGAAGCTCTTTCAATTGGAAGGTTCCTGTGCATGATTCTCCCTTGATAACTTGAATCTTCGCCTATCGGTTTGATATACAGTCATCCACCGGCTAATGAGACACCGAAATTGAAAAATTAGCTTCAACAAATTTAAGCACAACCTTTCACTCCAAAAACTACATGAAACTCTGAGATAAATACCCTTTTATAACTGTGCCAAGTTTCAGAATGTTTGAACAACTTTTCATGAAGAAAAACCAATATTATGAGTGTCTCAATGAGTGGTGTGACTGTATTTCGGCTACTTCCGAAAAACAGTCCATTTTGAAAACTCCACAACACCGTCAATATTGCCTTGACTGCATCCAAACTTTGTAGAGTGGTAGATATGAGCTTTTACTACATGTTACAATTTATTTTGTAAATATTGGTGTCGTATTGAGTGAGATATTAGGTAGGCAAAAGTGTCTCAAATGATGGTGGCATCTCATTGGCTGGTGGATGACTGTACCATAACGGCTTGCACATTTGGAGAATTTTACAGAACTGGGCCATCTTGTAAAACGATAGCTTTTTGCAAGCTCAAGCCGAATCACCTCGGCTCACGACTCTCCACATCTGGTATATTAATGTTGCATGTCTCGTCACTGTGCATGGTCTCGATCAGTGCAGCGTTATTGATGTTCAGGTCAGAGCTTTACCCCGACTTCACAAAACCTTTGGTAGGAGCAACATCGACCTGGCGGTGTAATGACTACAAGCACATCTGGAGACTATTGCTTATGCTGACGTCGTAGAGCTCTGTCAGATGGTTCCTGTTCGATTCAGGATCAGGTCATTTCATTTCAAACCTTTTGATCAGGCTCAGCTCGAAAGTCCCGATATCAATAGCCTTCTAACTTGTCACTCTATGCCCTGTTGGTTCAAAGGCTAAAGCTTCGGGGTTGAGTCCTTGAACTAAACTTTCCTGTCGAATCAGGAACAGGGCAATGTTAAAAACGCTACAGATTTTATGCTCTTTTTGACGTGTTAGAAGGTTTTATGCACACATCCAAAATTTTCCAGTGAGTTCCACCACCCACCTAACGTTTCAAAATGCACTTCGGATTCCTCATTAGCGAATGCTGAATGCTGAAGAAAGAAAGCAATTCAACTCGGCTAAATCACCACCATTCCAGATCAAATCAGGTAGAACCTGAGAAGCCACCTAAGGCATGACACTGATTAGTGACAGGACCCCTTCTAAGGTCCATTCTTTGGCAATGAGTAATTGGCCTCCCAAGGCCTAGTGCCCACGCACTCCTTGGCGTCCTCGCTACTATAAATAGATGACATCCATCTCAGATCCTTTGGCACTGCGAGGGCTCCCTTTTGCCCGTCACTGAAAAGCGTCAGCGCGCTGGCTGCCACTCCTATTACTAACAACCGAGATATTTCTCTAAGTTCTTAGCGCCCACTTGGCGCACATGCTAACAACCGACATAAGTCCAACTTAGCGCCCACTTGGCGCCCTGTGCTATATTCCCACACCGATGGTTTCCGCTACATCATCATCCTACCATCCCAACGCCTTGGGCTCCATGAGGAATCTCTGACAATCATCGAAGCTGATGAAAAGGCCAAGTTAGGGACGGAAGGAAGAGCGGAGGGAGGGGGGCAAAAAGGAGGGGGGGACGAAGAACGAATGCGGACGAGACAGTGAGACTCAGACTGTGCGCAGGCCCGTCGAAGAGGTTTCAAAGGGCTGCGAGGGTGAATAATTCGGTCAAAGCCCTGGAAACGTTGAAGGAGTGCGTTTTTTTTCGTGTTTCTTTCCTAGGTGCTTACCACTACATACCAGCTGTATGTACATCACACCCCTGCGCACCGCGAACCCCCTAATCATTCCCCCACCACGTCTCGACCAATTCATCAAAAACACATTTGGGAATTATGAGCAAGTTCTCGGCTACCACTCCAGCATCCTCTCTCGGCTCTCTGAAGCCCGGAAGAAGGAACAGCCCCTCCTCAATATCTCCTCCATCTCCGCTCCTTATCTCTAACTCTTCGGGGAGTTTAGGGAAGCATGCATGGGGTACATCCCCACTTACACCCATGCGAAATATGCGAAATGGAAGATCGAGCATGAATGTCGGATGTGACCCCCAGGTTTAGGGCGTTCATCGAGGTTGGTTCCCTAATCGCCTCTCTTCATTGAACTCACCAGATGATGCAGTATGACTGAACGAGACTTCTTGAGGCTTTGTATGTTTCTTGAGCTGGCCAACTGAGCAGCTTATCAAGGTGGGGAATGCGTTTAGACGGTTGGAGCAGGAAACACATGGATTGGAGAGAGAGACAAAGGCGGTGCGAGATTCTGATTCAGATGACTGTCCAGGTCTGTGGCAGACCTTCAGAAGGTCGTTGAGATTATACGGTCCGCTGGCGAGGCAGTTGAGCCTCTCGTTCAGGCTGCACAGAAGAAGGTGGAGTTGGAGAGGTACGTGGGGTTGGTGTTCAGTAGGGAGGGGAGCATCGTGAGTTTGTTCTTGGTGTTCAACGTAAACGGACTGACATTATGTGCTTGGTTGGATAGGATCTTGACGCCCTATGTACCAGGAGAAGCCTTTTCGTGCGCTTACGGAGTGGAGTAGGTGGCATGATGTATCATGTGGTTCTCTCCATTACCGTATGCCTTACTGTCAGTATTGGTTGACTCGGCTGATGATCTTTTAGTGGTGATGCCAAGACCGAAAGTCAAAGACTGGGTGACAAGGTACCATGTTCAATACCGAGTCCGTTTGTCTCCTCTTCTTTTGTGTTGGGTCGTGTGGGTCTGGGAATGTAGCCGATCCCACTGGACGCGCTCTCCGCCATAAATTTCAATCATGCCCCCTTGGTCTTGACGTTAGCGTTGCACCAGGCATGGATGCACAGACGTTGAGACAGGTTTTGAAAGTCCATGTTTTGTAATGTAGATTTGATGTAGATACCAATCTACGGCACTCGTTTCTCCACCTAAACACTTGAAGATTTAGTAAATTAGTCAGAAGAATCAAATTATTCGTTGCATAAATTGAGATCGGTACTTTGCAGGGTAGTCAGACGATAACTTGTCAATGGTATCCTTAGTTTATAAACGAAATCGTCTTCACCCCTTGGGTACAGTCAGACTTTTATTTTTTTCCTCCATTTTAAAGAACTACCTATCTCAAAATGTTTCAGAAAGGTCACTGTACATTTTTGTTGAAAGATGGAATATTCTACCCAGAATTGAGTGCGCTACACAATTTATATGTTTTTTATTCCCCCAAGCGGACCAGCCCGGACACTCCCTCATGCGATTTTATGGACATGTGACCCAATGTTGAACAAGTCAACGTTCAACGTTGTCCCTCTTCATGCTCAACGAAGCTCACATACTGCAGGTACCACTCCACCCCTTGCCAACCTCACGATAGCACGGTTGTGCTTTGCCTAGCCGCCGGGCCCCTTGGCAATATTGCAAGGTCCAGGGGTCACCAAGTCCATGCTGCATCAGCCACCCCAAGCTTCGTCTCATATCATACAGAGCCATCCACCCCCGCAATGTTCTACCCAGTGCCTTCAAATTCTGCCTGATGCCTCATTAGCCCTTCCACGCATCTGACAACGTCATCCCATGCCTCATTCTTCAGAGGATGACAATGCTGAGAACCTACGGGGGCGCTGATACGTTTGTGTGGGGGTACGACGCTGCGAGGGACTTTGTTGAGCTTACAAAGGTACTGTTGCGATATTCATTTGTTTTTATTTTTACTTATCTCTTCGTAGCATTCATCACAATCCTCGCCCTGACAAATGTACAAGTTAACAGCCTCAAGCATCCGAGATTGTGTCACCCACATCACCAGCCCGTCTTACGCAAGGATGCAGCAAGTGTACCCACCCTTCCCCGACCCCAGCTCTGGCGCCAACGCCGCGCGCTGTCCATGTTGAGAAACGAAGGGTATCGTGAAGAGGCTAGCAACTGGTGGCGTGCAAGCCAGCGCAACCAGCACTGGGAATTGGACTGAGTCGCACAGCTCTACGCCCTCTGCCAGCACGACACACAAACGGAAGGAAACAATTCAATCGCATCGCCCCCGCCTCCTGCCTTACCCACCCCTTGCTTACACCTCTGGCTTGCGTTCTCCATCTGTACTTACTGGGTTTCGTTTCTACTCTGTCATCGTTCCCATCAACAGGCACGAATTCACCATTCATTTTTACGCATTTTGGCTCACCATTTGCTTCCACTGGACCACGGGCACAGGTTCTCTGTTCGCTCAAGCCCCAATTGATACAGCAACCTCCATGCGCCCCTTTATATTCCGTCCCAACGTGATTTTCAGGTTTTGTACCCCATTCGGTGACATTCCGATCCCATCAGGCATATGTGGTCCAGGCCAACAACACGCACGTCCCCTTCCTCTCCCGCCACATGATGGACATCTTATCGCAGACCCCCCTCATCCTGGTCTCGCCTAACCTGGAAACTCCAACATCTGCAAGCAAGATCAGTGCACTACGATTAACAAAGGTGCTCACTTCGGGTTGCTGCAGTGCACAGACAGCTCGGACAACAATCCTCTTCTTGCAATCAGTGTCAATGACGTGCTCCCACCCCGGCGCATGGGGATCAATATTGATTTCAACCAAACGGCAGCTCCCCTTATGGTCCAGCCTCCCGCCGCACCACCACCACACCCACAACAACCAAAATCCACACGTGGTGCCACTCGACACATCCCTCTAGTCCCTCACTTGGATTCACGTTGTTCCCTCCAGTTTGACGCTATCCGTCATCAAAGGAGCAGCCCCAGGACGTTTTTGAACCCTGCCCGACTGAGCCCTACGAATACGGAGTCGAGGCCTTTTCAGATCAAGTGGGATATTTTGCCACTCCTACATACATTGAATAGAATTGGTACATTTGACATATGGACAGTAAGAAACATCTAAAATATGGGATAAAACATATCGTAACATTCAGGTGCGCGGAAATAGTGCGAGTGATCACTGGCATAAGCTATCATAAGTGCAAGTGCTAGGCACTTGCACTGACAGGCACTTCCACTGGCAGACACTTCCACTGGTATTAGCACTAAGATCTGCCACCCGATGCCCTTCTCATTTAGGATTTAGCAGGGAGTGCCAGGAGTGCTTATGACCTCGGAGGCCAATTCTCAATTGACAAAGAATGGACCTTAGAGGTTTCACGTGACGTCCAATCGTCATGCCAAGGGTGTGAGAAGCTAGAGAAACAAAAACAGTATCACATTCCTAGCTACAAATGTTTCTTCAAAACTGAGCATATACACAGCACGATTCAGGGGATACGACAATTGCGAGATTTACAGCGTAAGCAAACCGACCATTCATCACTTCACTGATCTAATTCTGATTTATGCCTGTTCAGCCTCCTCGGGTTCCTCGGGCGATGCCAGAGAAAAGGCTGCAAAGCCGTGGTCGGGTTCGAATGGTCGCCAGTAGGTGGCCGGCTGCGTAACGCCGACAGTACCAACATCTCTCAACGGGTCGACGGCTGATAATATCAAGCATTTGAAGCAAATAATATGGTTCAATATATGCAAACTTACGGAGGAACTAAGGGAGACGGTTTACTCATGGTCAGTATCGGGGCTATTAGAATAGAGGGTGGACCGACCAGAGCAAACTCCTTGGGCCTTTCCGTAGGAACTTTTTGCTTGAGACTGAACACAATCCTATCGGGAGCGTAATCGGCCAACAGCTGCCTATCATCACCCTCCGGGGCGAGAGGCCTGTCTGTGAGCTTCGTAATATCGCGGAAAATGAGGATACCCGACGACTCTACCGAATGGAGTCCAATTATCAGAATGATCAGAAGTAGCAGCGAGTTTGATACTCACTGAGACTTGATCTTTTGTTGGTCTCGAAGTATACCTCTCTCCCGATAGGCGGGAGTTGGAGGTAGAGACGCGTAGCATCGTGTTGCCTGATGGCGTCTACTTGGGCTGTCGCGGCCTTGAATCGGGTCCATCTTCCTACCCCCCCAGCACTAGCATTGAGGGGAATGGAATATTTCTGAAGTTGGGTCAACGATAAATCATAAAAACGATCGACTACAAAATCATACGCTGGTGTCTACTCTTGAAATGAACTAGCGACAGAATATTAGTTAGTTAACTTTACATGCATACGCAGAGGTGACGTACAGTGGCGAAGGCCCTGGTGGACCCTTTGTCTTTGAAGTCGATCTTGATGGCTACGAGGCTTCCAGGGCCAGAGTACTTCTGGTAGGTGAAGTCGACCTGGCTGACCTCAAAGTCAAAAACGTGCTTGTAAAACAAGATACCCTTGGGATCTAGAGAAAATCAGCATATGAACGTTGCAGTCAAAGTACGGTACCTCACCCTGCCCGAACGTAACATCACCCACGAATTGTTGCATAATTTCAACAGCTTGCAAACGCGCTTTGAATACGCCTTTCTCGATCCTAATTTGTGCAAAGGCCGTGGTTTCGTTGGTGAAGGTCTCGGCAGCCGACTTGATGAGACTGGGGAATTGGTCTGTCATGATGTGTTGCGAGTTGGTAGAGCAGTATAAAGCGTCGAATGAGGGGCTTTGGTTTGGTTGGCTGAGATTAGTGGCCTTTTATCGAACCCCGGGCACCCAATTTTGGAACATAAAGATGGAGCGAAAGTGGGTGGAAAGAACATGAGAGATACGTGTAAACAGGTGCAAACTGCAACTCTATTTGAATTTTGGGCGCTCTACAGAAGTTACGACATCTGGTGACCAGTCATTTGACAAAGCATAAGAACCTACAAACCTCCAGAAAAGTTTGAAGGTTAATTCGTCGCGGACAGAGCGGGATGAAGGTAAGTGCCAAAGATAAGAGTGAAGTAGTAAAGTTGACATGCAAGTGCCAGTGATTGGGGAGATACTACGCAGCTGGCACGCTTTGGGCACGCTCAACTTTTTGCCAACTTTTTGCCTATTCTTTTGCACGATTGCAATATCGCAAAATCAAATCTTCCTCTCACTCGATAAGTTCTATGCAAATCAAGAACTCTGCCTCGCGACGGATTTTTCCGTCAAGTTTATTCAGCCGTGGTTCTAAGAGAGCCTGGCTCAGCAAAGCCCTAATCACTGATCCCACAAAAATGAGTGGAGAACTGCGGCCGATCTCAAGATTAAATATGGGACAAACGTTAGTTTCGGGGTCGCAAGTGTTCCTTATCACTAGTTTTGACTTCTGAAACTGAACTCAGGTTTGGCCACTGGGTAATGAGTGACGCGGACAGGCTTCACTTAAGGTGCGTCATAAGATAAAGGTAGCGGTTTGAGAAGTTCTATGCAGATCAAGAACTCTGCCTCACGACGGATTTTTCTGTCAAGTTTACTCAGCCGTGGTTCCAGAAGATGGGATAGTGAGGACGGGCTTCACTTAAGGTGCGTCATAAGACAAAGGTAGAGTTCAAAACGTTCAAAGTTGGAAAACATTCGAAGATCTGTGACAATTGCAAAGAAGCACGCCATTATTGCGTGGCTCATATCCACACATGTTTCTGATATGCTTGGAAACCAACGTTTGGGTGAGGGCTGTTTGGAAGAAAGAAAGAAAAAAAGAGAGAAAAAAACACGTTCATGGCGCAGCAAAAGCCTGCGAAACTCCACTCTCTTCGGAATATGCTTGGGAAACTGATACTAACCTCAACAGACAGAATATAGGAAATGTGGAATTTCTTTTTAAAAAAATTCAATGTCTGTGATTTACTGTTCTCCATTCCCTCTACAATGTATCAACATTAACAAAATGCCTTATATTCATCTTAGACTAAGGTTAAGCCATACATGGAAATTTAATACAGATCCGTACTTTGCACGTTTTTCAGATTCGCTTCCTGAGACCCAATAATTGGTTCATCATTCATGTGATGAGTCGCCGCGTGAGAACACGAAGCCAGATAACAAGACGCCTAAGTTTAAAGTCACTGACTCACAGGTGTGCGTTACCAGTTGCCCTCCAAGCCTCAACAGAAACTCGCAACCGTACGATGGACACGAGCGACTCGGAGGATCACTTACTTCCGCGACGGGACCCTTTCCCCCAGCAATTGTCAGAGGCAGCCAAGGCGTTGCCCCACTTTACCACGGCCTACGCCCAATTCCGCGAGGCCGCAAACTCTGTTGATCTACACGTCGAAGCCCCAGAAATTATGAAGCGGTTCGTGGGAGACTTTCAATTTGGGGAGGGTAGGTGCAACCGAATCGCCTTCTCCCTCGCATTTATTTCAATATTTTAGACCCCAAAGGCGTCCTCTTCTACGATTCGTTTGCAAACATCGGTGTAGTTCAATACACAGTTGTATACTACCAGGGAGCAGCGTCCTCGAAAACTGTACGGGTTGATTTTCATGTGACACAGGGGCCTTTGCGCCGTAAGCTGGTTGCGAGAGTAAGGATCCTCGTTGGCGATTGTTATGGAAAGCTGACATTTTTTTGTTACCCTGTCAGTTTATTGCAAGGGTTGACACCAAGGTAGGAATCTTCTTTCCCTTGGATCGCCTTTTTATGCTTCTACAGAAATACAAACTTCCTCCCATCCGTCTCGGACGAGGCCAAGGTGAATGGGCGAACTTCAGCGCTGCAACATCCCCGGCGGACGTCCTCCGACAGGACGAGTCGGACCGACTCTATATACAATTCCCGTGTATCGCGAAGGAAGTATATTTTGCCACCAACAAGAAGTCGAGGATCAGTGAGTGTTAGATCTACCGCTCTCAATTCCTTTATGATTGAAGACACGCCATGTAATTCAGAAGGCTCTGGGATATTAATTTTCCGCAATATTACCGAGCTTAAGACGGATACCTCTCCGTCGGACGACGATACAATATTAGCTTACTACTCGCCCGACAAAATTGTGTTCTTCCTCAAAACCACCGGAGAGGATGAGGGGAGTACAGCGTTGAAGGAAGTTGGTCTAGTCAGTTCGTCCGTCTCCTGTTGATCTTGACTAACTTATCCCTCCATAGTTCCTCCGTAAGTCGCGTATTGAAAGGAGCCTGTCATTTGAGCTTACATCTAATACCCGTTAGCTGATCTTCCTTTGAAAGATATTGGTCAACCAAATGTTGCTCAATTGCCCGAGACGACGTGGTTGGAGTATAAAGAGCCTGAGCCTAGTGACACCTAGTTACATCTGGAGGATTTCCGTGGTAGCTTCTTCTTCTGAGATCTGGGTCAACAGTCCACAAAATGTACGAGATACATATGTGCGGGTCGAAGGTAATAAACGGGGGTATAAACGAAGGTGGGTCGACAAAATGAATCGCGATAGCGCCATAAAATTGTCCAACTCTTGCGCGTGAAAGCAACCAGAGAGCAGCACTACATATTTTGGCGTCTAATGGAAATAAAGTGTTGAGATGTAAAAGACGCGTAAATCGTGAGCGTGCTTACTCGACTAGAAGCGTCCGAATGTAGAGCACACAATCCAAAAGCAGAAACAACCAATAACCGCTTCACCTGCGCGACAATGTCGGCGGTGCCACGCCCGGTGAGACGACGCCTGAGGCCTTCAAGAAGGCCCCCCACAATCATCCAGGTGTGCAATCACACATCTGCCTGCCCAAGCTCCAGTGAAGGAGCGACTTTCCACACCCAGATACACCAGTACCCAGGATGCTTTAAGGAATATGTCGCGCAGCGATTGGCTGTTCGGCAATTGAAAGGGCGCCCACCAATGGTAGTGTGTTGGGGCCATGCACGAATAATCAAAGGGTGGCTGACAAAAAGACGGGTGAGGATTGGGAAAGGCGATGTCAATAAAACGCACAAATTAGATGGTTTCTGGCGAAAACGAATGCGTAAAAACTTGACGTCGGATGGTGGAATAAGAAGATCTTACGATGAAAAAATGCGCTCCAACTGTAAAAACCACGCTCGGAAAAAAAGGGCATTGCCTCGATAAATCCGAGCCAATGTAACTGGGAGTAAAAAATTAACAAGATAACAAGCGAGAGATAAAAGATTAGCAACGTACCTAGTTATGAACACACCATGCTTCAGCGAGTCCAAACCCGCCGCGAGACAAGCCAAAGCCGCTTATGCACCATGTTGGAACGAAGCCAACCTTCATCCACTTGACAGTCCTGGCAGATGGTGTGTCACTCCGGCCCCACAGGACTTAATCCAGTGTGGTTCCACGCCAGCATCTCAATACCTGGGTCGATTACACACCCAGGCAAGAGATGCGGCGACTTTCAACGCTTAGCCTCATGGGCTCCACGCATTAGGAGATGTGACTGCGGCAATAGCTGACTCGGAGACGGGAATGGATTGCTCGCCTAGGCTGAAACGCGCGAGGGCGTGAGCGATGGTGATGCTTGACATTGGTATGCTGCTGGCTAGGCGATACTGGTTAACTGGCGAGGAGGCGTCGGAGTTCGGAGTGAGTAGTGTTGGAAGAATGTGGCTGACATTGAGCGGTAGGAGGCGAGGAGGCTGGCGGGATAGCGTGACATTGATAGGCCGAGCAGTGGCAAGAGGTACCTAAGAGATAGAAAAGAAAAGGAAGTGTGTTGGGCGGTGATTCGAAGACGGCGGGCACAGTAACAATTGGGAGTGTTGTGGTGGTTTGAGTGAGGGCCATGGGTTAAATCAAATAAGGAGCTAAACAGTAATTTATACCGTGCGTATTTGGTTGGGCGCGAACCAGCCAAACACACACAACGGGTCGTGTTTGTCATCTTGGGCGGTTATCGTCTTTTGCCCGCCCCCCTCACCAGTGCCTAATTATCCTTCTTTCACAGCTTATGCTTTCCGAGTCTCGGCCGAACAGGAGGATGACGGTGAGGATGGCAAGGGCGTGTCGTCTTCTTGTTACTCTTCCTCCTTCTGAGCCTCCCAGGTGGAGAAATGCAAGAGAAATTGAAAGATCGAGCTTCGGAGAATACGCAGTCCTTCATGTCAGAATGGGACAGGGGTCAATTGCCGGAACGAAAGATCAACTTGCTTTTTCACTCTACTCCCGGACGTGAAGAAGATTTCCATAATCCAAAAGTAAAATCTCATGGTCTACATGAGGGTATAGATACACTAAATGGTTTCAGGTTAGATCCAGTATTCAAGAAGCAGCGGTCCCAATCCAGCAAAACACACATCTACGCATCCTGTACCGACTTCAATTCATTCCAGGTCGACATCCCAAAGAAACTAGGCAACTTATTCCACACCTTCTGCCTACCAACCGAATGCCGCAACTGGCAATACGCCACACACTCCCGACAGACATGAAGCTCATGCCAGCTTGTATACTGCCCAAGCGGGTCCAGAGGGTCTTCAGCTTCCAACACATGCCACTCCGCATAAGGGCCTCTTGCATACGCGCACAGCGGAGACCGACACTGCGGGGAACGACGAAAATTGAATAGGAATGAATGGGACATCTTCATCACTGCCAATCGGAGGCAATCCCTGCCAACGAGGCACTTAGACTTCGTTTCCCAGTCTATATCGCCTTCTTTGCGCGTGAGTATCCTACGGCCGCCCATACGCGCGACGCAGTAGTACGCGTAGGGTAAAATTTGGAGGACGTGGTTTTCATAAGCGAGGTGGATGACACGCATGATGGCGTCGGATTTGATTGGTTCGTAAGTCCTGAGAGCGGCTTTCATTTTGTAAGCCGCGAATGAGGTGGGCAATTTGGATGAGAGGAGGGAGATGCAGCGGCGCCGGAGGGACTGGAAGACGTATTTGGTGCTGAGACGGAGGATGCCTGATATAAAGTCCAGGAGGGAGTCTAGCTCTGCTTCTGGTGGGAGGTTGTCAAAGTGGCTTGGGGAGGGTCAGCGGAGAGTTGATAGGAAGAGGTAGGAGCCTACGATGGGTCGTATACTGCCTTCAACAGATCTATGACATCATCGACCTTGTCGTAGAGCGGTACGACGTGACACCCATCGATGACGGCCTCTCCCGATGGCTGAGGGACCGTAAAAAGTCCAGCAAAGAATTCCGAGTGGTTAGATAGGACTGTCTGGTGGACACGGAACAAGGTGTTTTGGACAGAGAAAATAATGGATCCGTCGTGGAACCAGAAATCTGGGTGTTTTGTCGGCGGCGCTGTCGTTCCAGTAGTGTCTGAATCCATGTTTCGGAAAAAGGCGTCGGTCGTGGAGAAGCAAAGGCAAGGAAGAGTGAAAGTTCTTGGATAAAGACATTGGAGGCCAGGCGTGCTATAAGTATTTTGTCGATGTGCCAAATGGGACCCATTGGACCATGTCGAGCTCAAAAAGGAAAGGGTATCAAGCTCAAAAAGGAAGGGGTGGATGAAACACAGGGCACCTCGGCTACCTTATGTAATCTTTGGATCGTATCCTCTGGCTTGGAGAAAATGCAACGTATTCCAGTCCTCATCGATCATCCCCGAGAGCGGGACGAGACCTCGAAGAAATGCATAGGAAGGAAATTGCCGTTATTGAGCGGAAAATCGAGCGGCTCGAGTGGTCCAACAACGACACCGTGAGCTGCTGGCTGGGCGGAATGAGGGCGAGAGCTTGTAAGAGAAGCTTCTCCTTGCAGAGGAGGAGAAGCGTCAAATCCAAGTCCAGCTGGAAAAGATGATTGCGGAGAAACAGTATGTGATCATCTCTTTTTTTATTGAAAGACCGCTGACTATACTATGTGGTGTATCAGATCCAAACCATCGTATGCGAACATCAAGGCAGAGCACGCTGGGTTTCAAGTGAGATATAACGAGTTGAAAGACCTGAAAGAACGTGCTGCGGAACGATATAAAGTCGACTACAAGAAATGGCGCGACTTCAGTGAATGGTCGTTTACAAACGACGACAATCACCGTAAACATCGAAATGAATAGGGCATCTCAGCAGCGGAAAAGAAGAAACGCGACCACGAAAGTATAATGAGGAAGAAACAGAAGATGATGTATTTCGGACCTGATCTGGCGCAGTTCGCGGGTGAAGATGATGAAAATCTTAAAGATCCTGAGGCCGCGACGACACCGTGTCGTCGACCAACCCGTCCTCCACCTCCCATCGGTCGCATTGACGTCGAGGGAGATAAGGAGAATCAGGAAGCAAAATCAATCTACCCCGGTTCCTTCGCTCAGATTACATCGCATATCATCAGCCCCACCAGTCATCAAGTCGACATCTCTTACTTCAGTTACTAAACAGAATTCCTTTTGCTCCTTTACGCTTGCCCACCATTTTTCTTGATCTCCCGTCCCATCGACACATACTACACGCACTCGTTCTGCGTCAAGTACGCGAGTCCCCCTGTTTTTTTCAAGCCAATACCCAACACGGAACCGCGCAATACCATTATTATTAAGAAAGAATCAAAGTCGAGTCCCACAAGTTTAGCTGATACTCTCAAACGCCCACATTCTCCAAATCCGTCTCCCCCAGTTCCGAATTCGTCTGACACTGAGGAATATTTACAAGGTCTGGCTCTTGTCGGTTTATACTCCACACTTTACTGACGTTCACACCATCCATGTTATACCCCCTCCCCAATACGGAAAAACCTGTAGTTTCCAAGATACCAGCACCGCCTGTTGTTCCCAAGGCTTTGAGATTGAATCAGGCTGGAGGATCTTTTGACACAGAGGACGATTCGCAAGGTACTGAGTCTTTTTTTCCTCAATTGGTTCTTATTCTCACTCCGTTGCAACTTACCTCTCGACCCAACCCCAGTTCCACTCCGTCCACGAGAGAGATTTCCGACCTGCCCACCTGCTGCTGTCGCTGAGCCTTCTACTGCCCGGCAAGATGGCTATGGGTCTATACAACCACGACGACCTCATCAACTCGGCGGGGATAGCAGACCCAACAAGGTGAGGAGAGTGAGTGGAAACGAATTCGCAGGGGTTCTAGTTCGAGTCGACCGCAGCCTGACATGAAGGGATCTGCTTACCCCGTGCATCCCAGATGCGAAGGGAAAGGGTAAAGAGAGGCAGGAAGATTCCCTGACTCCTTTGACCAGCAGAACGGCTGGATTGTTCGGCATTTAAAGGCAGGGAAAGGTATGCTAGAGGTAGTGATGCAAGGCCTTGAAGGTACGATGTAATTAATCGCTCTTGTTTGTCATCTCATTTCGTCCCTCGAATTTAGCGCTGGCAAAACCATGTTTAGTCCCTGTGACCAGAACGTGGGAGGCAAAAGCCTCAAGGCAACCTTGACGAGTTATCAAAAAAATTACTCACGGACATCTGATACTTGACAGATGATCTGCCCGGGATCAGGGCAGAAGGGTTCAAGAAAAATACCCTATGACTGTCAAGCACGCCCAATCCACTCTCGTGTTCCATCATGGCGAGCTGGGCGTTAGGATGTGATTCTTAGATATCAATGATGGCTTCACCTTGCATGGTCGAGCTTGGAATAGGACGTTCTCAGCTTTCTTGGAAATCATAGCATACCGTTGGGCGCTTCTTATGTTTGGGCGCTAACAAACAAACGCCACAGCATCGCCCACCATCTTACAAAAACCGTCTTTGATCTCCACGAACACGTTCTCCAAACCAAGCCTACGCCACTCATGCCCAACGTATGTAGTACGACTTTCAAGCACGCCCAACCCACCCTCTTGTTCCATCATGGCAAGTTGGGCGTATGGTCGAGCTTCCAGGTCCTCAAGGCTCCCCCATGCCTGATCTTCCAGGCTCATGAGGCTCCAACGTGGGCAATCTACTGCGCCATCGTGGCCTATTAAATACTCGACAAGGGAAGAGAGAGCATTATCATCGCACGAATGGCACCAGGCTCTAGAGTCGTTACTCTCCAAGATTACAGGGAAGAGCAGAGGGAAAGGCATAACCGTACTTCCCTTGCTGCTCTTGGTATGATGATTGCTTCTCCCTGTCTGGCGCTGCCTCTCATCCTCAAATTGTCTCTGATTTTGGTGTAGACCCAGCGAAATCGGATGCGACTGTTGCATCACTTCCGAACGCTTCACCTCCCGTCGCCGCTTCTACAAAAGGTCGCGTCGTCAAAGCGTCAATGATGTCAGGCGCCCAGGGACTTACCTTCACTGGTGGTCATTTCAGCAACGTTGGGGGCAACATCAACCGAGGCGGACGTAACAGGGCGGCGTCGCCGGGACATCAGGCTCCTCAATTGGTATCCTCTGAAGTGGTTGCTGAGGAAATCACGGAAGCAGCCTTTCTCGAAAATGCAAGTTATATTACTGCCAAGGGCCCCGGAGTCCGACTCGATAATGCTGGAGGAACGCGGCAGTCTGGTAAATCGGGGAGCGTCCACGCACACATGTTTACAAACCTCAAAATTTCTGAGTTTCATTCTGGGACATTTACGAATGCTGGAGGCACTATAGACGGCGAGGAATCCGAGGACGACGATCAGGATATTCCTGTTGCAGTGCCTGACGTCGTTGAGGAAGGCGCGTTACTTTTAGGGTTGGTGTATCCACTTGATTGATGCTGATATGTTTTCTAGACACTGCGAACGGCCCAAGTGAATTTGAAATGGAGGAAAAACACGGGGGGAAGACAGCCGAAGTGAAATCGAAGGCGCCCAACCTCGTTCAGCGTTTATTTAGCCGCCTGTTTTGATACAGGTAGTAGATGGCAGTGTAATAGCGAAGATCGGTGACCATTCCAAAGTATTTAACTCACCTCAATATTATTGATGGATGTATTGTTGGATGCACATAAAACTTGAACAAAGCCTCACGTCGGATAATATGATGTTGCTAAGTTGTAACATCCACTGGGCCAACTTTCAGCAATCATACCAAAGCCATCATGCAGTCTAATGTGGCAGCTTTTTCTGAGCCAGCCGTTTCTCAGCAAAACTTCGCACTCTTGAATCGAGGCCCCCTGCTTGCGTACATATTTGGGTCAGGCGATAGTAAGGAATCGGCGACCAGTTGTGTGCAAGGTTCCTCGTAGTGTGCATATGATCACTGCCAAAGTTCATAGTAGTAGTACTTCATACCGATGTTACGGCCCACGGGAGTCAACCAGTATATTATTCATCGCATTTGGCGGGGAGAAAGACTTTTTTTCACGTCGGTTTACAGGGGCCTTCGCGATCGAGAACCACCATATCAAACAATGCTTCATTCAAAGATGGGGGTTGGAGCTCCGTTGGAGGCAAGACGGGGAATATTACATAATACATCAGGAAAAAAGTTACTTGCGATATTGTGGTATGTTGACGTGATAGCGCTGGTAGCACCATCGAGAGCCCCCCCATATATTGTTCTCCATAGCTGACCGTTTAAAATCCATAGCACACAATAGTTCTATAGATTAAGCCATAGCCATGTAACCAGGTAGTTTCATAGTACATTGTAGCAAATATATACAGGATAGAGGAGGTAGAGGAGATATTAGTCCTCCTGAATTGGTCAAGAATGCGGCAAATGATTTATATTCAAATTCTAGCTGCGATACATGTGTGTACTACCTCATTCGTTGTCCACCACATCCTCCTCCCCAGCCACTTTGACCTTGACCTGCTCCTTTGAATGCATGCCTCGCAGTTCCAGATCCCACGTTTGGATGGCGGGCGACGCGTGTTTGGTGGTGGCTAGTAACAAATGGCTAGAAACAATAGTGAGGGCGGGCAACGCATGTTTGGCGGCTGATGACGGAAGGTGTGGGTGAGAGAAAAACAATAGCAATGGCGGGCGACGCGACTGATGATAGAAGGCGTCGATGAAATAGCTGAGGACGACGTCTGATTAGGTAACCTATTTGGAAGATAAGCAACTTGTCGCATCGAGAAAAGGTTGACATACTAATGCAGAGGTATGCCAGAGGACGGTGGAATCAATCGTCATTTTAGAGAATGGAATGTGAGCGGGGACATACCTCCTAACCAACATGTTACTCGAGCAGTTCGTAGAGGGCAAGTCAGGCAAAGAGCGATGAAGGGATAAGGCAGGGGAGGCGCAGTGTTAAGGAGAGAACAAAGGTGGTCGTCGGAAGAAAAAGGAGACACTAGATTATTGCCAAAACAAGTATTTCAACCAACATGTGACATCGGGTCACCATCCGATTCGGAGTTTAGCTCCGACGGCACTTCACTGCATGATTTCATCAAAGTCCACTTGCGTGTTGTACGCGTGGGTAGATATTCTGCATGTTGAACATGAAAATTGGTGCTTTCAGTTATTGAATGAGGAGAGGGACAGTCATGTGTTTGCAAGCATGAGTGAGAGTGTAGGGGTGAGATAAGATGCAAGTACCAGCATTATTTCACATCCCACTCGATGCTGACTTGATAGTCATGGTAGCACTCATAGTGTTCTGACAATTCTTCATAGGATGCACCGAGCTTGAGAGCTGATCCGCAAATCTATCTATCACCATGTACCTCGCCCCTTTCACGATGGACTCGATCACGCGCTCTAGATCTACCCGCCAAGGATACGGAACACAACACCGGCGATGGGAACTATATTTGGCTATGATTTTGATGCGGTAACTATGGGAGAAATCACCTTTTCCTGATGTAGGGGGAGTCAGAGTGGCCGGTTCAGCGACGATTCAGCAAACGGTTCAGAATCGATTCAAAGATGTTGAATTCTTGTCTGAACCGTGGGAACACACTGAATCGTCACTGAACCTGAACCGACGGCGAAGCGCCTCGGGAGGCGCTTCACCGTCGGTTCAAGTTTCGGTTCTACGTTGGTTCTGCCTCCTTCGCACATAACTCCCCTTATCAATTAGACTTTTATTTATTTCTCCTTGAAAATACGTTTCAGATACTCTTGAAATATTTCCCTGTAAATTTCCTGCCTCGGTATCATTGTACTGACCACCTACTTAGGCTACTTTTACATTTGTCCTCACAAAAATGCTGTCTTAACTTTCTGATAGCTGTTGATGCACAAAACCTCATGTAATGGAGTCCGTTGTCAAGCTTTTAAAGAAGGAATAATATATATGTATCTAAAACTTCATGGAACATAAATTTGGTGGTCAGAACCGGCGTGAAATAGAGTTTTGAGCCTCAGCTGAACCGGGGGGGACAGAGTTAGACCCGGTTCAGCGACGATTCAGGCAAAAAAAAAAATTGAATCGTCTTTAAACCTGATCTTGAATCGTTGCTGAACCGCCGTTGAACCGGCCACTCTGACTCCCCCTATTACTCACGGTGACGTGACTTGTCCGAGACTGCACCGTAACTACTGTTGCAGGTGTCTTTCGTCGAGACGGCTCTGGTCAAACGTTGGTATTCTGGCGATTCGGAATGGGCTTCTGTCAACCACGTTGTGATTCCCTCGGACCGGCTTGAAGTAGTTGTGCTTTGGGTGGTCCAAATCATTGTGTTTGTCGTCTGTGGCCTCACCTGAGCCCCGTTCCTTTACGCCCATCAACCCAGCCAAGTTCCCATCACTACGCCTTATTCAAGCTTCCACGGTTTCCCTCGCCCCCCTCTCGAAAAGCAAAGCCCCACAGATCATTGGTCTAACTTCTTGATACATTCTCTGCTGAGTTCGCCTGATTGCTTCCATTTCGCCAGGCGTCTCGATTTGTCGATTCATGTCATGCTATGAAACTCCGTCTAGAGAAGAACTATGCAATTCAAGATCGCCATGCTGTTTCTGTGGCGAAACGGTGATCTACTCTAGAGGAAGACTGTCAGATTTGGTACCACGACCGATTACTTGGAAATATATCACCGGCATTGATGGCTGTGGTGCGATTCTGGTTCGGTGCATTGCCCTGCTTTGCGTGGTTCGTGGCTGGCCATTCAGAATTCGCTGGCTTGTCCGGTTTTACTGGTGACTCGTTCCGATGTTAGGAATCGGGGACCAAGTGAATGTTTTGAAGTGATGTACAACTTATAAGGCCTGAGACGTGATGCTCGTTGTGTGTCATCGAAGATCTCAGCAGATTCTACGGTGGCTCGGGGACACGGCCGTCATTCTCGTGCGCCATTCAAACTTCCTTTTGTTCCTCTTCATTTCACTGAGCATCTCTATCTAGAATTTCTCTGTGGAAGTAACTACCTGCGCTGTGAAACTAGCATCAATCCCATATCGCTTGGAAATTCCTTGTGGAATTAACTTCAAGCCCCAGTGAACCTCTTTGAGTGCAACGGTGCGCGAGACGTTATTTGATATTCAACGTCCAATGTTAGCCTCTCCAGGTGTATCTTGGTATTTGTTACGCCAATGTCACAATGTTGGATGTCACGTTTAAGGTACCCCAGCCATGAGACACGGCACGATGCAGACCTTCGGACGAACCTCACGCCCAACAGCTGGGTTCTGTTTCCTTTTTGGTGCGGGCAGCCTTCATTTTTTTTACTTCTCATCTCCATTTTCCAAATTTTTATCGCCTTGCTTCCCCAATCATCATATTAAGCTTGCACATGAAAGGATTTCGGGATTGGACGTGCAAACAAGGTGAATTTCAGTTGAATCGCCCTCATTCATTTCCATCTTATCGATAACTAGGTACATCTATATACAGGTCAACTGGAGTCCATACAATAGTCCCGAACCGGGAACGCTCTATCCTCATGGCTGTCCTGCGTTGCGTATCCAGACTAGTTATGTGCCCCAAACCTCCCAAGCCATGCGTACACAGCAAGTAAAGCTCCTGTAAGTATGTACATGGAATCATTCCCGTAACAATCCTTCGAGTTCCCATCCCCCTAGTAAGTTTTCTTTGAAATTAGCACCAAGCCCCCGGACCTGGGTCGTGCTCAAAATTTCAGGTGATCTGATCTCTTTCCGCGATCGACTAAACGCTAATTCACTCCAGGCCGTAATGCTAGTGCATGCCCCACGTTGTGAGCTTATGAATAGGAGGGGAAGCCTGCGGAGGTGCGATTCCCGCTTCCCCCGTCTTTCATCCACCACTAGCGCTACAACAACGTTCCCAACCTCGCGTTTCATAGTTCACTCTTCGCGCTCTGTCCATGGGTACCCCTTCGTGCCCAACATGCCAGGCTGATTCGTGTGCGGAAGATCATAACCAAGTGTGCTGGCATTTCAAGTTTACCGTCTTTGCTTCGGTACCCACCTGTACTTAATTCGTACCACCCCACAAAATAATATGTAGGCAAGCTTGTCTCGATTCTGTGACCCCCTTGTTCAAGACCATGCAGGTATCTGGCTATGGGTATGTTATGGACTCCAATTTGAACTTCGGAGGAGAACTGGCAGAGCGTAAGCATGCAAACCTACTTGATAATGCCGTCCAGTCTGAAGGATAGAGAAAACTTGTTATTATAGAGACCTGTGCCCACAGCATCCAGTTTTTTGCGAAGCTTTTCGCACTGCGCTCCAAAATACCGCATATCCAGGCCATTTTAATTGTGGTTACCCTCTGGAGCGCACTCACTTCTTCACTCCGAAAGGCTGTCAAAAATTTCTAAGACCGGTTCGAGGTTAATCGACCTCATGTTTGACGTAAGTGCTAGATTTTTCAGTGATATGCTGACCCAAAGCGTACTCTTCACCCTCGGTACCAATTCATTTGAGTAGGCGAACACAAGGACACACATAAATTTGAGCCCTCCAGCAAACTTTTTTGCCCATTCCCTTCCCCCCTCTTTCATTTCCCTCCCTCCCAAGTAGCGCGCACCACGTTCAGATTCCTCAACGTTCAACATGTGCACCAGCCAACGTCGAGAAAGTAAGCATCATATTGATCATATTGTTACGTCTAATCAGAAAACAAGTCATTAGGATCGAATTTCTATCGTACTTCAAAACGATGCGATTGAGAGCGGAAAGCAAGATAAAAAAAAGAGAAGAAAAAGTATCCAAGAAAAAAAAAGAGTCAAGACTAGAATAAATTACCGCCAGCGGCCGGCTTGCCTCGCTTGATGTTCTCTATTGCCACATTCGCATAACGCCCGGAGGCATCTCCACCAACACCCACTGCGACGTTTCCGCCACCAGCAGCACCTGCAGTGCCAGTCATAACCTTCATCCAATCTCGACCCATACCCCCCTTCTTGTCATCAGCCGCAGCCGCAGCCTGGGCTTTGGCCCGCTGCTGACCCATCTCCCAAATCGTCATGCCGCTCCCATTGACGTCAATCTGCTGCTGGTTTTGCCCTCCCATTCTGCTAGCGTTGACAGTTCTGCGAGTGAAGGAACTGGGAATAGACATGCCCCCAATCGCAGGCCCAGCCTCAAAGGTATCTGACGGGTTGTCCTCACCAAAGAGGTTGGGTCTGGCTTGAGGGTTCCACCTCACATGCCTCGCTTTGGCCTCAGCAGCAGCGGCCAGCTTCTCCTGCTGCAGCCGCTTCGTAGCCGCCGCAACCCATCCTTCGCTGATGGGAGCGAAATCGTCAGGGGATGTAGCAGCCGTGGAAGGCGTGGGTGCAAACGAGCTCGAAGTCATCTCGTCCTCACGCTCGTCGTCCTCCACCCCATACTCGAAGATGTTGTTGAACATCCCCGAAGGAACGCTGGGCTTGGGCTCCAGTATGAGCCTGGAATTCACCGGCAGCTTTTCGATCGGCCCTCCGTCACCCTCCTCGTCAGATACCTCCTCAATCGTAACTCGCTTCGCGTTTGCCTTCTTCTTCGCCTTACTCATCTTCGGGGTATTGGTGGAGGTGGTATTTATTTTGTTGGTGATATCAGGGAGCTCGAATCCCCGAGGGCTTGGGGACACAGGGTCAGAGCTGCGGCGAAGACGTTGGGAAGAGGCAAGGCGATTAAAGGGCATCGAAGTGGTCTTTTCGATTGGGGGGGAACGCGAGTTGGACGGAGGATTCCAGACCTGTTGACTTGCAGCAGCGTTCGTCGACATCGGCTGAGCAGCAGATGGAGCATTGGGAGCCCAGTACTCCCGGTCATCAAACCCAAACTGAGAAGGACCACCTGCCTTAGGAAGTTCCGTCGTCAGTTTCGATGGGGTTCCCATCTGCCTCGCATCAGCCATCTGCATTTGACGCCTCAACAAGCTGGGCTTGGGGAGCGCCTCGCCCTTCTCCTGCTGACGTTTAAAACCGAACATGGACCCAGGACGAGGAGTCGACGCCAGATCCTCTCCAAAGATAGACGAGGCCTCCATACGCGATTTAACGGGAAGCCCTCTGATAGTGGATTGAGAGGATACCCATGCAGGTTGAGCGGCTTCAGGAATGATAGGCGTTTCATGTTCCTCTTCCTCCTGCGCGTCCGCTTCAACAGGAGGTTCGGGTTCAGGTTCAGTGGTAGGAGGTGGTGGGGTTGGAGCTTTGGGAGGAGCAGAAGCACCGCCTTTCTTCTGCTGCTGGCGCTGTTTTTTGTTCGTCTTTTTCCCAGCTGGGGCAGGGGCAGGTGGTGGATGTGCCGGCGCAGGTTTCTCAACTTTGGCCGGAGCAGCAGCAGGTTTGGCAGGTGGTGGAGAGGGCTTAGAAGACGATGAGGCCGCTTGGGCTGGCGATGGGTTGGCAGGAGCGGTAGGAGACGCTTTCTTGCCTTTTGCAGCAGTAGCTGAAGGTTGAGGACCACGAGCTTTAGGCGTGATGGGGGTGATGGGCTCGTCGACTTTGGGAGGCGACTGTGATGAGGGATTAACAAGTTCCTCGGGTAGCTGCGGCAGCTGAGGCGCCTTCTTGGTCCAGCCACTGGACAGAGGGGTCCCAGCAGCCATTTTCGTCGCCCATCCACTTGGTGTAGGTGCAGCAGCAGGAGCAGGCGTCGACGACGCCTTACTGTTGCCTAGACCATTGACAACAGCCTTAGCAGCGTTCTTTACACCCCAGCCACTTGGGGTCGCAGCAGCTTTGGGAGCAGGAGCAGTTGTAGCAGGAGGTGGAGGGCTGACGTTCAGAGACCCCGGCATTGGCATGTTCAACGAAGCCTGAAGGTCAGCAGCAGCCTGGGCCTGTTGTTTCAAGAACGCCTGCCTCAACGCCTCCGGTATTTCAGGCTCGTCCTCGTCCTCTTCCACCTCTTCGTCCTCCTCCTCCCTGTTTTCATCCCCATCGTCTCCTGGATCGAACCAACCAAACGCTCCAGGGGGGTGAGACTGCCTGCCGAATTGCTGTTGCTCGAACTGGGAGGAGGCATAAATTGAGGCAGGAACACCTTTCTGCGTCGAGGTCTGAGGTAGTGGTTTGGGTGGGTAGGGCATGGATGACGAAGAGGCTTGTTGTTGCTGCTGCAGAAGGAGCTGCTGCTGTTGTTGCCACAGTTGTTGTTGTTGGAGAAGGTGATGCTGATGAGAGGCGAGGGTGTCGTTGGCATACGACAGTGGATCCGGTTCAGTGAATTGCTGCTGCTGTTGAATACCAGCATTCGCCAAGATTTGCGCAAAATCGACGTTGGACCCGAACTCGACATTTTGCTCGTTGTAGGAATCCAACCAAGATAACTTCGAAGTCGAAGGAGCAACACCATTCCTCGCAGCACGCCCGTTACCCTTCTTCCTCAACTCCTCCCTCATCCGCTCTCTTTCAGTTTTGACAATACGCTTTCGCTCCTCCTCCTTCTCCTCTTGGAGTCTCATCATCCACTTTTGATGATCCGCAACTCGTTGCGCATCCTCGGTTTTGTCCCCGTTCCTCAACTTCCTGGCCTTGTAGATCTCCACCGCCAAAGCTATGTCAGCCTGCGCGGCCGCCTCGTGAAACTCGAGAATTTTGGTTACCCGCATCCCCATTTTGAAGCGCTCAAACTCCTCCTCAGCATCAGAGGACGGCAAGGAGTCGGAGTCGGAGGGGTCGGAGAGGTGTGGGCCGACGTACATGGGACCAGGAAGCCGTGCTTTGGTTTGTGTGGGATAGGTGTTCTTGGGAATAGTGGAAGAGGCAGAGGTGACGCCATTGGGATATTGAGGATGGAGAAAGCTGCTGGTGCTGCTACTGGCGGAGATAGCTCCGCCCCCAAGGTCCGGCGGACGTTTGGGCGGTGCCAAACGAGACTGTTGGGACGATGAGCTCGACGCATGGCTGATGGGGTTGAAGTCGAAGCCGTTCGAGGTTGGTGGTAGTTCTGGAGAACTGCCTTGGGAGGCCTGCCTCCATGCCGTTTTAGCTGGCTCTTGGGGCTTGCTCCAGCCACCATTAATGCCGCGAATGGGAACAGGGATGGGTGCGTCCTCGTCTTCGGATGTTAGGTCATGCGAAGTGGCCTGGGTTGGGAGGAAGAAAGGAAGTTGTCAGCACGTGTTACGGTGAGGACGGGTGGGTCATACCATGGTATACAACGAGAAGCCGCGTTCTTCCGGCTGTTCATCATCTGAACAAAAGTCACTGGGATTTACAAAGGCGTAGCTGGAGGTAGTGCTCGAGGAGGCGGAGATGGATGGGGCGGAAAGCTGTGGAGGTGGTGGTGCCAAGGACTGCTGTGGAGGCGGAACAGCCACATTTTTGTTCAGTTCCACGTTAGCGTCGTCCTCTTCGCCGCCTAGGGCAATGATGACCCGTTGTGTTTCCGCATCCGTCATGTCGTTCCAGTCCTCGTCTTGGAGCTTGGCATTCGCCAACAGTTTTTGCCATTCCTCTCTTGCGTCGACGAAGTACTTTTCTCGAATCTGTTTCTGGGCTTTAGTTACCTGCAGATTGTGCTCCTTCTCGGATGGTCGCGCTTTCTGCAGTGTTTGTCGCCATTTCTTGTTTGCTTCAGAAGCGACATCTGAGCAGCGTTGGTTCATGGTCGTCCTGGGAGCAGCGAGTTGGGCTTCGAACGTCTGCCATAGCTGCCTGACCCTATGGGCGCGTTGGGAAGCCGAAATTGGGTTATGAGTGGCCATGGAGGGTAAACGAAGGATGAACTCTGTCGAGGATGGCGGTAAAGAAAAAATCTGGAACGAAGTCAGGTTAGGTAGGGATGGGGATGAGAATAAAAAAGGATGCCTCGTGTTCCTAAGCGGCGTGCCGAACAAGCTTGATCGTAATCCGTAGGAATCTAAATGAGATTGCCACTTTTTCCGTGTCTTCACCGTAATGGGGCCGCGACTAAGTAGGTATCGTTGAGTATTTAACAAATCTGGCTGTATAGCTGAGGGTTCTAATTTGACTCACACAGCCAGCGCGGGCAGGGGCCGTAGAGAGGTGCAGGGTAGCGGGCATGCTGCAAATCGCCTGCTTCCTTATCAGCATGTCACTTGATCAATGAAAACACGAGGCTTGACAAAAAAAAATTCACAAAAGCATACATAGGCGACTGCGCACCCTTTGCCCAACGTCCTTTTGTAGTCGCGCTCGCGGGCCTTTGGGGCGAGTTTTCCGTATCGTAGATACCTTTGGTTGAGAAGGGGACAATGGGGTAGAATCCATACATAAAGCGCTAATAAATGTTCAACAAAGTCGTATCACTCCTGTCTTTTTTCTCAACCACGACCTCAGGCAAGCCTCAGGCTCACTACGCGTGATCATCCATGAGCGGTAAACGTTCATGAATCATTCGCTCTTAGGCTCTATTCGGAAACCGAGTTATCCCAGCCAAATCGTGGGGAACCATTCAACACAACAATCGTAGAAAGTAAGGAGGTATGGTATCATTTCATTTCAATTACTCATCAGTCGCACATCCACGCGTACTCGCACTCAAAGACTCCGGGTAACGCTCAACGGATCGGTGCTAGGTAAGCCCCTAGTCTTTGCCCGAAACTCCGTTGTATTGATAAGATGCGGTCAAGTCATACCGTTTTTTCTGTGTAGCCACTGTACGTGTGTAAACGAGCTCTCTTTCTTGAATCTTACGGCGCTGCGCACACAAGTCCAGTACTCTCGATACCAATTATCTTCTGGCTGGGCTCAGTCGAGGTGCAATTCGATCCCCAAACACGACCTTTATTATGTTTTCGGCGTTCCCTCAAATCAACCGATAGAATCCATTGACGGCTTTTAATTTGGTGCTGGGTTTACCTCCAGGCCTCCTGGTATCGAACTCTCCCTCCTCTCCAGAAGGAAGGCCGCCTTCTGAATACAATAGCACGACTGATCACCTTGGCAGGCTTTATCCTCAATGTTGGAACCCAATTGGAACCCGCTCTGGTCTTGCGAGCCACGTGCTTTTGTAAGTCCCTGCCGATCTTTGTTTTGTGTCTTTGTTCTAATCTATAAATCAACGCAAGATGCCTTGAAGGTGCAGGCTACATTACCACTCTTCGAGACCGACCGCAACGAAACATCAAGCCTCCCGTTTCACCTTCACAGTGCGATCCAAACCCTCGATATCGCCTTCCTTGGTTCGTAATATTAAACCACAGGTACAATATGGTGAGTCAACCCGACACAGTGTATTGCCTCCTCTCAATCAAGCCTTCCAGTCGGTGTTCACCTACCAAAGACGCCATCGCTTCTATGAAGGAGCAGCGACGGGGTTGGTGGACAAACGTAGCTCGAAGAGTGACAGAGCTTTGCGTCCGAGTTGATTGTTCATGATCATGAGACCTGCTGACGACGGCGAAGCTTTGTGCATGGAAATCCGTCAGTAGCCGCTTCGCGAACGCTGCTGACAACGAACCTAATAACGGCGACACTTGCTTCTTCAATTCAGTTGCTAAACATAAACTCTCCCGAAAACCGACCTGTCGCTATGTTGTTCAAGGTTATTGAGCGTCATTTCGAAAGTGGCTTATCGAGCAGCATCATCTGGTCTGCATCATCCTCACCCAGGCCATGTACGCGGATGTTCGGTTATGCATCCTCGGTCCGATATTGATCCCTTACACACTATCCGAACTCTCTCGAAGCCGCCTTTTTCCGTGTTGTATCATGACGCAATGAGTGCGTCTCCAAACTTTTAAACTTGGATCCATGTTGCGTCTTTTCATAGCAATCTATTCTGCGGGAGCTTTCAAGGGCGTCTTTTCTATCATCGAGGACTGGGGGGAATGCATTCCGTAAATTACCGGCTGTTCACGATGGGCTCTGGAGAAACCGATAACTGCAACGCTTTGCCCTTGCAAGTCAGTTGGCGATCACCCTGACCTAATGTCGTTGCCTTAGGTACGAAATTTTGTTTCTAGGCGATCATAACCCACTGAAACCATATTCGTAGAACGATGGCCCTCCCATAGTACCAATCCTGCCCAGTTTGAAAGAGGCACTACCTCCAAGCACTGGCCAGTCTTCAACAACTTCACCTTCAAAGCTGCGGGATGCATTGACATGCCGTATACCAAGCGTTTGGACGTACCTATCCAATCCGACCTTGCTTTGGAACGAGATTCAATCAACACCTTGAACGAGGCACCGCTTTCAAGCGCTGGCTAGTCTTCAACAACTTCAGCTTCAAGGCTGCGGAATGCATTGCCATGCCGTATACCAGGCGTTTGGACGTACCTATTCAATTTGACCTTGCTTTGGAATGACATTCACCTCATCCACACCTTGGAACCCGGACTCACATCGGTCACTTCACACTGTACTCAGCCGGAATTCATTCTACTGTGCTTTCGAGCCCTAGGATCTTTGGCCGCATGGGGGCCCCCTCTTGAGTCATTGGCCGTTCACAATGGACTATCGGTCACTTTTCAATATACTCCGCAGGAATTCATTCTACTGTGCTTTCAAGCCCTAGCATCTTTGGCCGCATTGGGGCCCCTCCCGAGTGAACCACCGGCCGGTCACAGTGGACGCTGACAAAATGCCTCCGGACACCTACCTCACCTTCCTCAAAGCTATCACCCTCCCCAGATCCCTGACTTGACAACACAAACCTAGGTGTGTGCGAGCGTTGGCCTTTAGGCAACCATAACCGACTAACAAAGCCCCAGAGGTAGTTTCGACTGTGGTACATCGACCACCACCCTCAAGCAAAGGCTAGTCCTTAACCTGATTCAACCGGCGTTCGGATCTTTATACTCGATCGAAAGCTTGTCCCTTACACGCCCTCAAACCGTTGAATGGTTGTCATACAACCCTTGAAACATGGAGAGGATTTCATGACGCCCAATGCCGAACAGGGCTATAGCCAGTTACAGTTAATCCACGTGTACTTCTCGACCGCCGGTTGACCAACTCATCTACTTGTTTTCATATCTTTTCCGCAGTTTTCAGTGAAGCGCAGGATTCAAAGGCGCTTACAAGAGGCAAGTTTTGAAGCAAAAGCGCCGCTGTTCTAGTCCTATCCACGAGGCGACCGTTTGACGGCATACCGGCTATAAGGTTGCTGGTACGTTTGGTGGGCATCCGGTCAATAGTTTTCCTTCCTCGAACTCAGGCTTTCTGTGTTACCACAGGCCGATTTTTACTTGCACCCTCACTACCTTCGAAAGTACCTCTCTAAAGGGACAGGCTCTGAGCTGCTCACCAACTTCTTTCTTTTACAAACACCAGAATCCAACTTTTTCCATCGATAACCCTGTGGCTTTGAGTATCCCTGGATGGCACAACTTCGGCCGACGTCTTTCTGCTCTCAAAAAATGAGCAAAATCGACCAAGAAATATATGTAGGTGGCGCCACAAGTACTTCACATTTTGATTTCCCTAGATAGCCGAGGCCTTACTGCGTGATGGAATTCCTCAATGCTTCTTCGAAAAATCCTCATCGTCCCTCAAAGCAAAGAAACGTAACATCTAAACGATCTCCACTCCATAATCCAAACTTACACGGCCGGACAAAATCGGTGTCGGTGGCACTCTCGTCGATAATAACGTGGCTCTCCTCCAAAGTCAAAGCGCAAAACGGCGATGAGCTAAATTTTAATTTCAGTGCTCGTCCGACAAAACCTCTGCACGCACATATCAAGATGATGATCTGATTGCTTCTCTTGGTCATGTGGTGTGGCAGCTGCCTGCAAGTTGCCCAAAAGCTGGTTAGACGTCCTCACGACAAGCGTCATGAATCGTTGGAGAGAAGCTGGAATATCATACGAGATTTGACACCCTCTAGAGAGCATGTAGACAGCCTGAAATGTGTATTGCAGGTGCACGACTACATTTTATGTATTTGGATTGCCTGACAGGCACGCTCCAGACCAAATAAAGGGACCGGCTTGAAAGATCCGAGATATCAGAATCTGGGGCGGCCTCGTTCAACAACGCACAACACCCGATACGCGTTGCTTGCGACCGTCAGGCCCATCTTGAACAGCGTCGACGACCCCGACGTCGACAGCAGGCAAATAATCTGGCCAGCCCGAACTTCGTGAGTTTCCATATTTTTTTTACTTGAGAGATGTAAAACGCGTGTACTGAACATGAGGCGGTTTTTCAGGGCTTTCCCGGTGCGTGCACAGACCGAATTCTGATTACGGAGAAGAGAGGGGCTTGCATGCGACCTCACTACTACGTTCTCCAAAGCCTCAATCTCTGTCTGCTGACCTAACTTCTCTTCATCTCCCCATTGACATTCCGAGGGAAAACATACCATTGTCCCAACCGCACACTACCACTGCCCTCAATCAGCACTCCATCGCTTAAGAACTTCGATGCCGCCTTCTTCTGCTCAGGTCCCATCTACTCCAGTGACTCCCGCAATGCCTGATGACGCCGATGTTGAACCAGATGAGGAATGGAAGAGCAGGCTGAGGAACAAAATCGAGGAAAACCTGGCGTCCATGGTCAAGGAGGCCAAGGATAGCCGCGACAACCAGCTCCGTGAGGCTCCCGTCAGCGCAGAAGACCGCGAGCGTTTGACCGCGGAATACAAAACCGCCATGAACAACATTCGGCAACTTGCTGCAGAGCAATTCCAGATTGAACTTGACCGCGAACGCCAGGAGCGGCGCTGGGCATCGGGTATTCCGATGAACCCGCATTGGACAGAAGCGTTGAAGCAGGAGCAACAGACGATCATGGACGGGATTAAACGGGGTGGAAGTACGCAGCCTGGATCGGGTATGATAGCTGAGAGCCCGGTTGAGGAGTTACCACGTCCGCGGCTTCCTGGTGCGAGGACCATGTCAAACCATGATCCTCCACCATCATTACCTCAGCCGCCGGCGCAACAGGAGAAAGCAGCTAAAGCAGAGCGGGATAGGGAAAGAGTAGCACGGCCTATTGTCCCTGTGCCCCCTCAGCCTGTTGCTGCCCGCCGTGGCTCTGACGCACACAGTGCTCCCTCTCGTGATCGTGAGGACCACTTTCACAGTCTTCGAAAAGCGGCAGGTCATGGAGCTCTCCACGAAAGACCATCTTTACCAGATACTTGGGCGACTCCAGAAGCCACTGAGGAATCCGAGGACCTACTCAAAAGACCTCGAAGACCCACTTTGGAGAGACCCAACACCGTTGATAAATGGGATCCATCATCGCCCTTGTCAGCAACCAGGACGCCAGATCGCGAACGTTCGCAACGTTCTGTATCTGAGCGCCATACCGCTCATTCACCTCCAAATTCCATTCCTGCGATATGGAAACCCTCTATCTCTCCAGAGGAGGATGCTGCGGCATCTAAACCTTACAATCTGGGTCGTCGAGGTAGCACGGCCAGCATGCGATCTATTGGCTCAGCTACTGGAATCAGGCCTCCAGCCACCGAGCCAATTCCAGAAAAACCTGACGATGACGCAATCCACGAGGGCGGTAACGACAGAGGGAAGGGACCAATGAAAGAATCAGATAAGCCTTGGATTTCGCCGCCGGAAAGGAAGGAATCTGGCCTCCATCGCAGTGATAGTCGCTCGTATCCTGTTCCTGGTGAACGTGACGACCGTGCAGGTATGGCCACCAGGAGAACTTCGCCAATTCCGTATCCTGCTCCATCATCCACGGCTAGACCCATCGTCTCTAAGGCATCCTTCAATGATGATCACCGTTATGAGCGACCCAAAGCACAATACCTTGCCGACCGTGATCAACCCTCTCCACTATCAGCTGGTCCACTATCAGCTGGTCCACGATCAGCAAAATACGATAGGGACTTGCCCCATCCCTCTGCTGGAGCACGGCCAATTGCACATACCTTTCCACATGGAGAAGACAGGGACTACTCGCCCTCTCCTCCATACCGTGATCATAATCCTCATCAACATCGTTCTTCTCCTCCAGATTCCGCTGGCTTTGAGGAGAGAGGCATCGCGCCCAAGCATTCGTTCTCTAATGAGGACTATCAGGATGCACGCAGGGACAGAGAACGTGAGCGACAATACTCTTCTTTATCGTCGTCACGCCCTTCATATCCTACCCCGCCATCGTCAGCCACCAGAACGGGATCAAGAGAATATTTGCACAACGATTCTTTCGATGACCGCGAGAGATTGGACCGGCATCGGACTCCGGATGAATCAGATCACCGTTCGATGCGTGCTCGCCAGGGCTCGTATTCTTCGAGGCCGCCGTGGGATGAAACTGAAAGAGATAGACGCTATGACGGTTCGTAAATTTAAACAAAAAACATCCTACCTCAAGTCTGACCTTTGCCTTTGTAGATTACTCTGCTCGCAGTCATCATGGTGGTCCCTCAACCACCAAGCCCATAACCGTTCCTCGGCATCACGCGCCACCTCCCCTTAGTGAAGAGGTTTCCAGCTGGAAAGATTGGGCAGGCATACCCGAAGGTCGACGTGGTTACGACCCAAACTTCCGCCCACCTCAGCTACCTCCAATACCCGGCCCAGTTATCGCACCACACTCTGCCGATCCCATCCTCCCTCGACGCCGAGACTCTTATCGTTCAACTCCTCATTCAGCTCGATACCACGACGAACCTGCCTCACATAGCCGCCGCCATCGCCCTTATGATGATGATGAGCTGGAGGAGGACTATGGAGATGAGCCAGGGCCTCCTAAAGACAATTTTCTTAGTCATGCTCCTATGAGAGTGCCCTCTGCCTCTCGACGGAAAGACCGGAAAACACAAGAGGAGGAAGAAGAGGAGATGCTGAGACGGCTGGAAGCGGAAAAACAGAGGGTGCTAGAAGAGAGGGAAAGAAGAAAGCAGCTGGAACTGGAGGCGGGAAAACTGAAACGCGAGACGACCGATGAGGAAGACGAGACGGATGAGACAGACGATGACGAGGAGGAGAAGCAGAGGCAGGAAGAGGAAGAGACAAGGAAGAGAGCAGAGGAGCAGAAACGGGTGGAAGAAGAGAAACAGAAACTTGAAGAAGAAAGAAAACAAGTGGAGGAGGAGAAGAGGAAGGTCGAGGAAGAGAAGAAGAAGATGGAGGACGAGAAGAAGAAGATCGATGACGAGAAGAGGAAGGCGGAGCAGGAGGAGGCCAAACGACTCAAGGATAAGAAGAAAGAGGAGAAGAAGCAAACGGAAGAGAAGAGGAAGGCGGAGGCGGCGTTGAAGCTGTTAGAGGCCGAGAGCAGAAAGAGGCAGGAGGAGGCGGAGCGACTGGAGGAACAAATTCGCGATAAGATGGCGGAGGCTGAGAGGCTGGAGAAAGAAGCGCTGGAGAAGGAGGCTATAGCCAAGAGGTTGCAAGAGGAGGCTCAGGCGAAAGCGGCCAAGGTCAATCAGATGAACACATTGGCGAAAAAGAGGGAAGCGGAAATGAGGCAGCGAGAGCACGCACTTCGGCAACGCGAGAATGAACTTTCTCGACGCGAAGAAGAGTACAGTCGTCGCGAGGAGGAGATGCGTGCACAGGAGGAGCGGGAGAACGAAGAAAAAGAGCGTATCCGGCTTGAGGAGGAGGAGAAGGAACGCGTCCGGTTGGAGAACGAGGAGAAGGAGCGAGTTCAAGCTGAAGAGGCTGCGAAGGCACGTGAAGCAGAGCGGAAAGAACGACTCCGCCAGTTGGAAGACGAGCGACAAGCAAAATTCCAACGGGAACAAGCCCAAGCTCAGCTGGAGGACGCTCGGAGGAGAGAAGCTCAGAGACGGGAAGAAGCCAATCGGATAGTCAGGGAACGTCAGGCGGAAGAGGATCGAGTCAGAAATGAGCAGCAAGAGGAATTCCGTAGACGCGAGGAAGAAATCAAACGCCGTTCTGAAGAGCGCAAGAGACAGGACAGTATTGGTGCAGAAGGTATCTGGCCTGCTCCTTCTCCCTCTCCATCAACCTCGCGATCTCCACCTCAGCGAAACGGTTCAGTGAATACACCTGCTGGAGATCGGACTAGCAATGGTAGTTCTTCGGCTTGGAGCGCCTCGTCCTCAAACTGGTCCTCGTCCACCAAGGCGACGACTGCCTCGAATACATCTGCCTCGAGTAACACTGTCCCGAACCGTGCAACACCTGTTCCTAGCAATAACAAACCAAGAGCCGGTTCTGTTGGTTCTGGAGGCACGTTTTCCTTTGGCACCCCGCCCCAGCCCACACCTACGCCCATGTCCGAGGCAGACTGGCAACGTCGACAAGCGGAACAAGCGCGGAAGCAACAGGAGCAATTCCGGAAGGAACAGGAGAGGTTGGAGGCGGAGAGACAAGCAAAGGCGGGCGGAAGACAGTTGACCAGAGATGAAGTTATTTGGCTGTTTGAAAACCATGAGAAGCTCTGGGCCAGTTTGCCTTCAAGTGACGCTGTATGGAACGATTTCCCGTGGCCCATGATCAAGAAACCCTCCGAGCCTGAAGAGATAACGCTCCCCGCGATCAGAGCATACATCGAGTCCCCTTATTACCCCGAGAAAGACAAATCGAAGACAGTCAAAGATCGTGTCAAGGATCACATCAAGAGGTGGCATCCGGACCGATTCAATACGAAACTTCTGACAAAGGTCAGGGAGGAGGATAAGGAGAAAGTGAAGGAAGGAGCTGGTAATGTGGTCAGGTGTCTCAACGAACTTTTGGCGAAGACCAACGGCCCTCTGTTTGACTGAATATTGTAACTGGAGGATGGAGCGGATTGTAAGACTTTGATGTGCGATGAATATGGATCTACTCACCTGAATTTTATCTATGTAGCCCTCTCGATATGTATATATACCCCACTCACTTGTACGACTATATCTAACCACGGGAATTGGAATACATCTTGTGTCGAACTTTTCTGCTGTTTCGTTGATTGCAACCTGAACTCCGGATCCTGTGTTGGTGACAGTCAGCTTGTACCATATAGTTAGTGCCATTCCGCCGGCTCGTCAGGAAACACGAGCTTCAGAAGTGGTTATCACGTCTCCAGAACCCGAATATATGCGTTTGATTAGTAGACACAAAAAGTGAGAATTACATACGTGGGGCGAGGGTCATCGGAATGCCCTTCACAGTACTGCGAGACCGTTGGCGGTGAAAGGCGGACCAAGCGGACAACAAGAAGGAAACACGGTCTTAGTTGATAACAAAAGATGAAGACATTCGAACGGGTTTCTGACCCCTCGCCATGAAATCTACATGACGGTGAGCCGGAAAAGATGATTTGGCAGAAAATGGAAACTACGTCAGATCTATACCTCGGAGACCCGGACCTTGTAGCTTCGCGGTAACTCAATTCAGTTTTCAAGTGTTTCTTGTAAAACTCGCCCTCCTCTACACTTGAAAATCACAAACTAGTCACCAATTTTTATCCATGGAACGAACTTCAGAGTTTTACTTCCCCGTCACGAAAAGGAATTACTAGGATATTGTCCCAGTACGGCCGACTCGGGTACAAAAGGCCGACTGACAACTGTTGATGTCAGAGGGCAAAGGGTTTGAGGCTGAGGGCGAAGGGCATGACTCTACTTAGATAACGGAGGGCAGACGCACCATACATAAGCGCAATCTAATGGCAATCGCCACAACAGTCTGAGGCTTGCACATCGATGGTTGAAGAACCTTGAGAAGATGAATAAGCATATTATTTACGGCCTTCCGTCGTACGTGGAGAAATGCAACGGTAAGTAACCCTAGAAGACGTGCGTGCCAGGCGATTGAATCATCACGTCGACGTCCTTCAAACGTCCTTCATTTCTGCAGTTGAGAATCAATCTGAGAACAGCACCAAATTTTGACAAGCGCTTACCTCCAACCCCCTTCAAAGTTACACCCCCACCGTTTGCGTCTCGTGTGAACGTTGAAATATCCCTTGAAGGCTCAGCCTGCGCTGCTCACTGGAACCTGTAAGATAGTGTAAGATGCGAACTTGCAAGTCCGACCAACACGGTTGTTTGCTCTTATTGAAAGTTAAAGCTGACGCGAGTTCGCCTAATGACGACCCTGACGATTTTACCCAATTGCACCATCTATCAAGCCTGGAACTCGTTCTGGGAAACATTGTAAGTGAATCTCGCTTTCGAATAACTCTCCCTGCAGCTGAATCTAAAAGGCATTAGTGGTTCTCATCTCGAATGAGAAGTTTAGAACCAAAGGCTCAAGTCTTCTTGCTGCTGACGACACTCTCGCTCCCAGTTGAGCTAGTCCTGAACATGGGAAATACGGCCCATTAAGTTCACTCTTTTGTTCTACGGGCGAACGGACCTGACCCAATTAAAGCGTTCAACGCAATGCCGATGTTTAACAAGTCCAAAACAATCCCCCTGCCGTGTGATGTCATGAACGAAGGCCTAAACGTGTTCCAAGCTTCCCTCAACTTTCCTCTGGAGTTTCGATCTTGATCGGTGACTCATGTGTTTCTTTCCGACATCACAATTCCCTTTCCACCTTCTCCAAAGTCAATCGTCCAGACCGCGCAAGCTAAGCGCTGCGCGCCGTGTGTGCATCTGCCATGTTCAGGTACCTATCTGATATGACTATCGACTCTGACGTTCATGTAGATTATCGCTGCCAATAAACACACAGCGCACGGAGGCCGAGTGCTCCGAAGCACACTTGTCCCTGAACATGTAAAACCATTCACCCATCGACAACTAACAACGGGCGGAACGCGGGGAACGGCACAGCTTAAAGAACGGCCTCGCACGGTCTATTGGAGGCATAATCTTCACAGAGCGGTATCGCTTTCTTTGTTTGCAGACAGTTAATTAGAGCTGAATGCACTTACGTCGGACCGTTCATCATGGTGTTTGGGAAACATGACGAAGATATGCAAATCTTATTGCTAGAAGATCTACCTCAGATCGTCCGAAGCTCAAGTTGAAGGTCATTGAGCTGAAAATTCTCAAGATTCATACTCCAAACAAAATGAATTGTCAAGATAAATTTACATATGTAATGAACTTGAGTACCTTCTAGCCTATCTTAAATCGAACTTGGGTTGACTCGGAATTTCCTTTCCAGCGAATTTTTTCTCAAGTCTCTTCGCGTCGTAGCACGCATTATCTCAGTCTCCAACATTAACTTGCGCCTTTATTACTAGCCGCTCCTCCGAATTAGGGTGGCCGGTGTCTTTGCGAAGCTATGGCTTCCCAACAAGTTAGCCTTCAACATTCCACTCTCTCGCAAGGTTCGTAATGATTCCTCTAAATAGCCCGAAATCTTACTGACCTGTCATCTTCTCATGACCTCAGGGCACACCTTACACAACGCCAAGTTGAATGCCCCGCAGTCTCGATTATTTTGTAGTAAGTAAGTCCTCCGACGGAGGCGCATCCCGGACACTCTGCATTGAAGATCTTTCTTTCGATTACCGTCATGAATTGAAGTTGCCTTTCACACTCTAGCAGATTTTTTAACAAATGGACGTGACCGACAAATTATTTTTAAATTTAGCCATCTCATAAACGATCATGAATGGAACGAGAAGCACCGAAAAAAAAAATCAACGGAATTTCACTCCATCCGCGATGATTTCCTATTTCCTACCCACCATGCCCAGCCCTCTCAATAGCATCCTGTTCATCTGATGCCTTGGAGGTAAAGAGGATCAAAAGAACTTTTCTCAACGAGCAAACCCACTCGCGGATACTCGGTCTCATAGTACAATCAAACGCCATATACGCTACTAGTAGCGCATCTTTCAATCACTGCTGCGTATTTGACAATGAGGATTGATGCAAGGACTTGATTTCGCAATTGAGGGCGATTGAACCCAACGCTTCTCGGGACACTCGGTCTCAAAGCGCTAGATAGTAAACACCGTAAGGTTCATACACGCCGGCGCATCGATGGCGCATCAACCGTTCCATCACTGCGTGAGGCTCGCACTCCCCAACTTATACCGTGACGCCCGCAATGTTGATCGTTTCCGTTGCCACTTGGCAAATATAGTATACCAAGGTAGGAACACTCGATCTCAAAGCGCTAGATAGTAAACACCATAAGTATATGCCGGCGCCGGTCAATGGCGCATCAATTGCCCATCATTTGCGTGAGGCTCGCACTCCCAACTTATACCGTGACGCCCGCGACGTTGACGTTGATCGTTTCCATTGCCACTTGGCAGATATACTAACATAAGGTGACATTTTGCCATACCGAGTTATCTGTCCTCTCATAACCCGTTTTACCATAACCGAGCTTCCGTCTTGCCGGAATGGTGGTTCGGTTGCGTCGGACACGTCCATGCGTAGTAGGCGATTAGTTGTCGTCCAAGTTGAGCGCATTTCCAGTCAACTTCTGAATTACCTTCCTTACACTTCTTGTGGCACCGGAAGCGTCCACGCGTAGGCGACTACCTAGCTATCGACCTTCCGTGCTCGGAATCCATTCAACTTCTCAAATCCTAGTATGTATTTATTCTTATTACAACAAACGCGTCCAAGCGTAGGTGATTAGGATTTTTTTTAAATGCTCGAGTCGTCGGGACTCATGCTCCGAATCCGAACTCGACCGCGTTCCATACAGCAAGTTCTCAAGTCCCAGTATGTACTCATAATACTGCGCAAGGGCGTGCCGCGTGCACACGCACGCGATTAGAACATCAACTCGGGGGTGACTTTCTCCTCCCTGACTCAACCCTGACTTCATCCGAAATTCCATGACTCTAGATCTCTAAATTTCCTTCAACATATTTATACTCAAAGAAGGTAATCGCCACGCATTCATAGTGCAATGAACCAGTCGACCGGAGTCACCAGACACTGCGACTTTGACGGTACAGTACAGTCGACTCCTACATAGCAGTGATCACTTGGAGATTTGTCATATGTAAATCATCCGATCATTTTATCTATCTATATACGATTAGTAGGCTGGTACCAGGTATAGATCCACAGAAACGATATGTCATGAACCATATCTAAGGAACTCAGATGAGATTAGATCCTGGTAAATCAAATTGTCCCATCGATCGCGTAGTCTCGGTCGAGATTTCATCGACGAGCTCGTAGCATAGTGCAAGGATTATACGAAATGTTTTTATTTTGTTTCTTCTTCAGCTACAAATCTAAGGTAGCTAGCTAGTCCCACGATAAATATTTTTGGGGTGTCCTATCCTACATCATGAACAATGATGTGGTTGGTAGAGATGAAGAGGAGAGAGAGAATCCAGGTGATATGCGATGAGGAAACACTGATTGATTGACGCTGTAGAGATTGCCGAGCGGTGGAGACGAATAGGGGAATGGTACACGGAATATAGATACACCAGGAGAGTACACGCATGAGGTGGTGGTACAGGGCACGCAAACAAACCAACCAAGGGGGAAAAACAGAGATGAGACCGCGAGGGAGTGTGGTGGGCCAGTGTGAAGGGCCGTATGACAAAAGGAAAAATAAAGGATGGTGGGTGCGCTTGTCGCTACGCGTGAAAGGAGTCCAAAGAGCGTCAGGGGTGAGATAGTTCCGGTATGCATGCAATAAGGAGCGTGGGTTGTGTCCAAAGAGAGTGTATTTACATGACAGACTTGTGTAGTTGGTGTTGGGTGTTGCGGAGCGCTGGGTGGCAATACGAGCGTGAGTGAATGTTTCCGGAGAGAGCGGATGCAGGACAAGGACAGGATCGAGCCAAGGAGGGAGTGGAAGGAGAAAAGTCTAAGAATGTATGCGAGGTAGAATGGGAGAGGAAAATGAAAAGCGAGAAGAGTTCGTGAGGACAGCGAGGTGGCACGGATATGCACAAGTCAAGAATAAGATAACAAGTGGTTGATGATGCTGATGATAATATATGGCAATGCAATGTTGATGAGGTTGGTATTGACAGTTTTAAATGAATTTTGAGGTTGCGAGAGAGACCGGAGCCTAGTGCATCCCCTTCTTGGTGTACCAAGAAAGAGAAACACTTCCTGCGCCTTTGATATTCACCTGAGCCTGCAGGCGACACACCTAGACGCACCAGAATAAGCACTTCATCCAGAAAGCATTGTAGGCGTGGGTGGTTAGAAGAGAGGGACTCACCGTCTCTGCCACACTTGCTTTTCTAAAATCTACATGAAGGCAACCATTCGCCTTGCGCTTCATGTGTCGCACTTCACCAAAGCCCTAATTTTTTTTTTAGTATCGCGTTTGATGAGGATGACCTGTCATTACCCACCTCACACCAGGACCTAACCGCCTCATAGCCTGCCGCATCCGTCTCGTTCAGACCGCTGATCACCAGTTTCCTCTTCTTGTTTGTTTTACCCCAACCAGCCCCACCAGCTTCGAGCGGTGAAGGCATCGGGGGCGCCAATCCCATGCGAGCGGCGAGCCCTTTAAACCCTGATCTCTGACTCTTCGCAACGGCTGCCAATGATCCCAAACTAGACATACTCTTGAGACGGTGACGACCATTGACAGTGTCCCTCGCAGATATGGGTGAAACCTGCGGAGAGGAAGGATGGGAAAAGCTAATTCTGCGGAGCCTACCATCAGAGTTGAAGTCACGGTCGAGAAGGGTTGTATTGATGCTCAAACGCTCCTTCCTTGATCGGGCGTCACTCGCCCAGATCATGGGACCGTCATCGTTATCATCGTCTGTGGGTGTTGGAGGTACGCCATCGTCAAAATGAAAACCGTTAGTCGGCGTAATCGACGTGTATTCCTTCGAAGGTGTGGGAGGCATCGGCTCCCACGTGCCAGTTATAGAGCCCGAAGGAGGAACGCCTGAAAGCCTGGAGATAAATGACGCAAGACGTCCCCTCTTGCCCTTCGCTCCGAGGATGCTCTTTCTGTTGCTCCCCGCGCCCTCTGGACTAGAAAGGTCGAGAGTCGAAGAGGTCAACGACCACCTGGACGATGTAGGAGGCGCAAGATCATGCTCTTGCATACCGAGCTCATCGTAATATGCGCCTTCGTATCCATAGGGACGGTAATCCTTGTCAAGAGATGACATGGCTGGAGAAGTGCCTGGCGTTGAGATGTCACCGTGGGCCGCGCACTCATCAGAAGAAGAGTCGACGATCAGCGGCGGAGCCGCCGAAGGTCGAATCGGAGCCGCATCAGCTAGAGGCGATGTTTCCAACGATTGGCTACTGGACGACGTTCCTAGATAGATCTGAGATGATGAGGCATACGGCGTTCGGTAATACGCTGTCGTAGGCGTGTTGGGAGGCACACCGTTCGAGCGCGCAAGAGTGGACGAATGTGTGTTCATCCGCCCAATCTCGATTTCTTGTGCGTCATCATCAGTGTGCCCAAGTGTGGGAGCGGATGTGGCGGTGGCGAGCAGTGAATCCAAACGATACCTGACCTCTTGAGAGTCGAAATACACAGCATTGCGAATACTGGACTCTGAGGGGTGGGCAGAGGAGAATGACATGGTGGAAGAGATGGAAGTAAACCTAGATTGGGATGACTGTCTGCGTGTTGGAGCGGCTGATGCGGGCAGGGGAGACGATTGCGTGAACTGAATGGCAGATGGGCCGTGTTGAGAAGATAGGGACGCAGCTGAATGCGAACGCGACCGCGAAACGATAGAGTTTGGAAAGGGGAGTGTCGAAAGGACAGCTGTCTCTCCAAGTAGAGGAAGGGAGGGTTGGTGTGCGAGAGAAGGACGGCGTGCCACATGCTGTGTCGCCAATCTGGTGGACGAGATAGAGGATTGAGACATATTTGAAGGGGTGCGCGTGTGTGCCTGTGGCAGATGGACCTGAGAATGACGTGAATGAATCGACGAGGATTGCGAAGAACTGGGAGAATGTCCCAATGGTTTGGGCTGGTAGGGCAATCGCGTAAAAGACGGAGGCAGGCCGACGCGTGATGGAGGTGCAGGCAAAGGCTGTCATGAGAAAGGTCAGTATATGCGCGTCTTTGTGCGGCAAACTCATACCTTGTCTAGAGAAAGCGTCTTTACGACGTTTTCGATCCGCCTTTCGTCAGTTTCGTGTGGAGAATGTTGGACCACTTCGACTACTGGCTCTAATTGTGGAAGATCACGCGCGTATGTGGGAGACGGAAAGTGCAGAGGATCATGTGAGGCATCGCATTCGGACGCGGAAGGAAAGCCCAACAAAGGAGAGTCGGCACGTATGGCGGGAATAGTTGACTCTATGCTTGACAGCGAGTCTGACTGGTGGTGTTGGGTGTGGGACAACGACGGCGAGTGCTCTGTTACTGTAAAGCGACACTGTTCTGAAATCCAGTTCTGTAAACGGTGGTCGCGTGGAACGTCGTCGAGGATGTCGTCAAGGGTGATAATGCTGTTGCGGTCGACATTGTCGGGGACGTTCATGACGAGGAGGATGTCGCGGCAAAGAGGGTGGGAGGAAGAAGTAGAGGCGATGGGAGGTTCAAAGGGATGTCGGATATATTCATTTTGAGAAATCGCCCACCGGACACACAACCAAACAAAGTTTAAGTTTAACAACTGTTTGCTTCTCCGAAATTCCTCTCTCGTGCCTTTCCCGCCCTGCGCATATACTTCATCCGACGCGCTCTTTAATTGCGTAGTCGCTCTACCCAAACCCCATCCTCTACAGTGCTCTTCTCCAGGTATTCTCGCTCTGTCTTCAGCTCTCCCACTGAAAATACTTTCAACCACCCTGGCAAAAAAAAAAAAAAAAAGCAGCCAAGCCCGTCTAGCCGCATTTAGCCGCCGACATTCCAGAACCCTGACCCCGCCTTCTGGAAGCAACGGGTTGTTTGGCTCTGATTGCATCATTACCTAACCCAACGGAACTCTGCGCGTCCCTTTTTTTGGGGCAGACGTCATCGCAGTTCAAGATCTTACCCCGTCCATCTATTCCTGTGAGTGAGGAGTCGCTCCGAGGGGGGACGCGACCAGGCAGCTGTCATCATCTTCCGGCTGTCACTTTAAAACTACTTCTCCTGGCCGATTTAGCCTGTGCGAGAGTCTCCGTATTACTTGGCTTTGTCAAAAATTTCCTTCCAAATTTACAGCTCGATCGCGGTATAACGGCATCGTCAGCAGCCCTAGACACGTTAGCTCAGGTAAGCTTCAACTCAGAAATAAACATGCTCCTAGGAAAGCGGGCCCCTCTACATATCTTGCCGGTATGCACGTCGCGATGTTGCTCGTGGCAGTCACTCCTAGGAGCCTACCCCACAATTGATTGGAAATAAACCCACAAAAACCGTTCTCCCACAATTCAGTACATCTCGGCTCACCGCATGCTCTCATAAACTGTACGTGCTAGACGCTTGGACGTCAATCTACCTTAATCTGACGAAGTGGTACGGCAGATTGTAAGAGATTCTAGCTCAGAACCCTCGGCCTCGACGATGCCCCTCAACGTACATTTGTACATTCCGAATGACGAACACCGCACTAAACGCTTTCTCGATATCTCTCCTAAGGAGCAATTCTGCAATGTTTGCTCATGCATACGTATGCACTACAAGATGAACGCGATTCGATCGACTGATATACACCATTTCCAATACCACCACCAGCATAATCTACAGTGATCTATCCGGGCCTCCGAGACTCTATTGAGCGACTCTCTTGGCACTGTGCAGCATTGGACCCAAAATAACAGATTAAGGAGTTCTCTGAAGTCTTTCTTCAGAATCTCAAATGTCAGACGGCTATCAGGCACGTATGTAGGGATCGATCATATCGTCGACGACATCATCTCTCCTCGTTGCCCCTCTCCTTCGAATCAGTGTTGCAACACCACGCAGGTACCAAGTTACAATCAGTCTATCTATGTATCTATCCGAGGCGCTCAGGAGCCAAGAACATCCCGACGACGGATCCAACGTCGTACATGCTCAAAAATTCTTAACAAAACCCACTGGTCCGCGATTAGAACATTCAATAATAGCACCAGCGCTGACCTGTGCACACGAACCTTTCGGCGAACACCATTCATTCATTCATTCAATTATGGCTTGCCCCATCTATGCATTCCATTTATGACTTCCCTGCACGCGTTGAAGTAAGTAAGTACAAGGAAAGGTTGTCATTGATTTGATGCACGTATATGATATGAATGGCCTTCAACACCGCCCGCACCATACATACCTATTACAAGTTTACTTCCATTCAGAATCAGGTATAAGTAAAAGTATACGCCTCGTGTTTTTAACTTCTGGCGATCGCATATCCAGGCACGTACGTCCACATCGACTTACCTCCACTGCGCTAGTACTTACGCACCACATGCATATTCAAGTTTTTCCATGAGCTCAGACGATCTGAGCATCGCTTTGATTCGCATTCAAGAACAAACACAGCAAACAAAATTGGTGTTGAACGTTGGTCAACGACGATCCTCAGTCAGATGTTTATGTTGAACGCCTCGAGGACGATTACAAACAACGGAGCAATCATGATCAAAACAACCCTTGAAGCGGATCTCTCCAACATTTATTATCTTTTTTTTTTCTTTCTCGAAAGTCAGCCTTCAGCTTTCCAAATCACGCTCAGCCCGAGAAAAACGAGGCAGCTAGTACTTACGGGTTACTGGTTTTAGTTGGGGAGCCTGACGGAGGCCGATGTCTTTCTCGAAATTCAGGCGCGCGTTGGTACTTATATAGCTTGCTCAGCCCGAGAAAAACGAGGCAGACGGTGAATATCTACAAGTACTTACGGGTTACCACTTATAGTTGGGGAGACGGACGCAGCGTCGCCCTGTTCAGGTCTGCCGTGCTCGTGGACGTCGGGCCGCGAGATACTTACCTTGAGAATCGACACGTCAAGACGCGTATGCACCGTGTTACGATACTGTAGAAATGTACATAGGTTGATCTGTGCACACATAAACACACGCTCTCTCAGTTTCACTGTTCCCAGCAGTGATAGATATTCAACCACTGAACTTGGGTAATCCAATTTTCCACCACGCTGCGCTTTCCGCTGGGTCGGCGGTTCTACATCGGTAAAGAGGGTCGGTAGAAGAAGGGTCAACCGGGCGGAGGCTTTGCGTGCAAGGGCCGGGACAAGTCACAACTTGCATCAAATTGAGTGTGTTCAAAACGACCTGGGTCCTGATGTAGTTTTCTAGCTGGCGCGTGAAATAAATGTCGCGTGCATTGAATGTTCAGCGACGAACAGAATAAGGGTTAGCTAGCACGCGTTGTCCTCATGTTGCAAGGGAACTAAAAACATAGAGTAATCTCCGGGAAGTAGATATGAAAAGAACAGAAGCCACACACCTTATACAACGCCTAATTCACGGGTTGTAAAGGTGTAAACAACAACTTCAACTTACAATAATGACCGAGTCGACGTCGAGTCTCCGCTTCGTCTCCGCCCCGGTAGCCCTCCCGCAATAACCATCATCAATGAGTCAATCGAGTTTGCTCACCCTCAACAACATAAATGGAAAATGGTGTTCAAAGACTCTGTAAAGCAGCCGCGATGGCAACAAATCTCAACCCCACCGGTACCAATATCTAAAACACTCAATCTTCTCCCCACACCTACGGCTGAAGTACTCCCGGAATCAGGTGAGTTGACGTTCATCAGAGATCATTCTCTTCTATGAAAATAGAAAGTTCGAGGGAGCATCCGGGCCCGAGGAGTATCACTTCCTGTAAAACGATCCTCGTCGACTCCTCCGACGGTCGCTTGGGTCGAACTGCTATACTTGCATCATCCTGAATTCTGGGTAGAATTTCTACGCATAAACTCGCAACTACGTGCCTGACTTCCTGCTCTGCGCTTGCGCAGACCATAAGAACTCAGAGGAAGTCGAAGATGCGTTCGCGTCCGACAATGCAACCTTCGAACACCGACTATGGCAATCAGGGAACACAATGCTCCCGTACGGGGCTTTTGAATCCTTGATGAAAGCGCCCAGGCTGAGTCGAGTCGACGCTCCGACTCCACACTATCTTCTCTATGACCTCTCCACCTAAACGAATCTTTGGGGTTTCGGGGCTGGAGCGACCGACGCGAAGAACTCGAAGGCAAACTGACGCATTGGGCTGCCTGGCTGGGGGGCTGGCAAGTCTGCGCGCTCCTGGGCCATGACGGAGGCATTTCGCAAGGCACGATAAACGAGGAAGTGCGGAAATAAGGTCACTAGAAGGAGCGACGATCTGTTGGCTGGCTTCTTTCCATGATGGTGGGCTGGAACGACTTCATTGTCAATCTGGAAATGCGACTTTGATGAGGAAGAGCGAAATCTCGAGAGAAAGGTCATCGAAGCCGTGCAACTTTGTGCGTTCCTGACTACTTATCACCCGTTACTTGCGACGACGAGGGGTGAGCGGCACTCTGGGCATACCATTCTTGGCTGCGAAATGCTCAGTCTGAGCCTTGAATCGGCAACAGTGGTTTCTGCGCGAAGTTCCCACGATCCTGTCCTGCAGTTTGATGTAATAACCGGACCTCCTGGACACCCCAACCACTAGCCCGACAACGGGATTCGAATGTCAAGCGCCCTTAGGACCTTCGTTCTGTATTAGCTCGAGCACTCTAGACCTCGTTCCTATAGCTCGTGTTTTTGTCGCCTGCTCCCTGGACAAGGTCCTCGGGATCCGATATAATGAATACTCGCACATCTGGAGGCCCTACAATTTTTCAAATGCACGTTCTCTCAAACTAATTTGCTGTTGATCTCGCGACCAATAATCACAGCAGTCGACTTTTATCATTCTCAACATGCCTCACGTCTCACACGACTCTCTCATCTATTACTTTTTATAGTTTCCCATACCCCGTTATCGCATCAATCACTGGAGCGCGTGGTGAACAATGCATCTAGCGAGGGTAAGTATAGGTCTTGAAAGCAGAGATACCCAACCTTTCAAGCCCCATTTACTATCAACATGGTGCGTTGCGTGTCAGTCGATTAATTCCCGTCCATTGACAACGGCAATTCCTAGGCCAAACAGAAAGGCGTACTCACTTCGCCAGTTTACACACTGTATACCTCATAACACTATTCAAACGCGCCGATCCTTCCACCTGCTCGCGAGTGAGGAATCCAATACCCGATCAAATTTCGTACTTGTGCTAATTTCCTCCGAGAGCTTCTGAATCACTTTATACGCGCACAACCTGAACTCACAGCGTTTACTCAACCTCCATTACCTGTTTACCGCTTGAATAGATATCTATCGGCCCTCGGACATCACGGCATCTTACCTTGCTTTCGTCAATCGAATTGAAATTCTCCACCATGTCAACGGAAAAACGGTCCAACAGTTAGGAATGGCTCCTTGATGTTTGAATCTTCAAGTGGGTCCTCAATTGCGGACGTCGATAATGACACCTATCAGCCGGCTACAGGATACGCCAGCTTGAACACAATCTGTCAGTCTTTCGTTCTTGGTGCGCCACTCTCAGAACGGAAATTCTTATACTTTCCGATCCTTTAGGCATTCACGCCACCAGAATGCGAATTGACTAACATTTTAGGTACGACTCCGCGAGCGCGATTTCACGCCACCCGCCTGGATCTTTGGGACGTCATTGGGAGTCCAGTAAATTCAAGAACGAGGCCACAAGCTATGGCACTAATTTCAGAGCAGTAGCGCATACTGTCCCGGTCAATTCAAATTTCTATGACGTATTTCCTACTCATACCGCCAGTTACAATTATTTACATGGTTCAAGAAGGCATCCTTCTGCAGCATTTTAATAAACGACGAATGCAGCTTTCTAAAGACACAGTGCAATGTAAGTACAATTGTGAGTCTTAGCTACATGGTTCGTCTATGAGCTAAAATGGAGGCTACTAATTATTATTGTGCACCTTCATCGCCCAAAGTACTCCCTATAAAGAGTCGAGACGCGCTCAAATGAGGAAAGGGTGATTCTCATAATGTTTTATTCAAATTTTGGTAATCATTATGGGTTCCACACCGATAGCTCAACGGGGGGCGCTACGGAGAGAGGTCTGTGTATACTAATTATGGTGGTGACGGAAAATAAAATAAAATACGAAAATGAAAATGAAGTGGGTGCGAAAGGAATAGAAATGACATGAAAGAAAACAAGCCTGAGAATAAGTACTACGCAACTAAAGGTTTGAATTTAGTGTATGACAATGATTGGCCCGATGAATACGCACATAGCTGTTCCAAAATAGTGAAACGTGGATATACGCTGGGTGGTTTAGAGCCTGAGAAAGATCCCGTCAGAATGAATCATGGTAGCACCATAGAATTGTCAAACTCTTGCGTGAACTGAAGATGGTCAACGGGCTATGGGTCTGATAAAAATAAAGTGCTGAGGTTTAGAAAATGCGTAGATCGGGGGCGTGCTTACTAGAATAGAAGCGTCGCATGCTGAGCACCCAATCCAAAAGCAGAAACAACCAGTCACCGCTTCACCTGCGCGACAATGTCGGCGGTGCCACGCCCGGTGAGACGATGCCCGAGACCTTCAAGAAGGCCCCCAACGATCATCCAGGTGTGCAATCACGCATCTGCCTGCCCACGCCCCCGTCAGGGGGCGACTTTCCACACCCGGATACACCAGTACCCAGGATGCTTTAAGGCATATGTGGCGCAGCGAGTGGTTGTTCTACAATGGAAAGGGCACCCGCCAATGGTAGTGTGTTGGGGCCGTGATCGAACAATCAAAGTGTGGCTGACAAAAAGGGAGTGAGGATCGTGAAAGGCGATGTCAAAAAAAAAACGCACAAATTAGATTGTTGCTGGCAGAAACGAAAGAAAAGAATGGCAGATGGTTGAACGCGCCACGCTGGGAACAAAAGGGTGCCAGTATCGCCTCGATAAATGAATGTAACTGGGGGGAAATAATAGGATAAAGAGCGAGAAACAAAAGATTGGCAACGTACCGATTTATGAACACGCCGTACTTCAGCGAGTCCAAAGCCGCCGCGAGACAAGCCAAAGCCGCTTATGCACCATGTTGGAACGAAGCCAACCTTCATCCAGTTGCAGTCCTGGCAGATGGTGTGTCACTCCGGCCCCACAGGACTTAATCCAGTGTGGTTCCACGCCAGCAACTCAATACCTGGGTCGATTACACACCCAGGCAAGAGATGCGGCGACTTTCAACGCTTAGCCTCATGGGCTCCACGCATTAGGAGATGTGACCGGGGAAATGGCTGACTCGGAGACGGGAGTGGATTGCTCGCTTAGGCTGAAACGCGCGAGGGCGTGAGCGATGGTGATGCTTGAAGGTGGTATGCTGTTGAAGGCGATGTTGGTAAAACGGCGGGAGGCGTCTCGGAGTTGGGCGATGGTGGCTTACATGGGTGGAATAAATCTCTGTTGTGCTTGGCGGTGTCGTCTGGATTGCTTGGGCTGGCGACTTTCCAGAGCGTTGAGCGTGAGTGGCGTAAGCTTCATGCCGATGAAAGTAACTCGAGCTGAAGAACGTTCTTGTGGAGATCAAAGACAATTTTGCAAGAAGCAATAGACATAATCAAGCCAGATGTTGGTGGCGAACAAAGTGTGGGCGATGCTGTGGACAATTGAAGAGATGAGTAGCCCCTTTATACAAACACGACTCGTTGTGTGTGTTTGGCGCCCAAACATGGTACGCGCTCAACCAAATACGCACCAAATACGCACGGGTATAAATTGCTGTTCAGCTCCTTGCTTGATGTAACCCATGGCTCTTACTCAAACCACCACAACACTCTCAATTATTACTGTGCCCGCCGTGCTTGAATCACCGCATAGACACTTCCTCTTCTTCTTTTCTACCTCTTAGGTCTTGCCATCATGCCTCGCCTCCCTCCACACACTGCGCTCGGCCTACCAACGCTACGCTATGTCGCCAGCCTCCTCGCCTCCTATCGTTCAATGTCAGCCACACATACTCAACGCTACGGAAAGCCGCCAGCCTCTAAGCGATCTCGACCATATTGCCAAGTACCTTGACGACTTATTTCATCCAGTCAGCCACCATCGCCCAACTCCGAGTTGCCTCCTCACCATTTTACCAACATCGCCTAGCAGCATATAGTGTCAAGCATTACCATCGCTCACGCCCTCGCGCGTTTCAGCCTAGGCGAGCAATCCGTTTCCGTCTCCGAGTCAACTATTGCCGCGGTCACATCTCCTAATGCGTGGAGCCCATGAGGCTAAGCGTTGAAAGTCGCCGCATCTCTTGCCTGGGTGTGTAATCGACCCAGGTATTGAGGTGCTGGCATGGAACCACACTGGATTAAGTCCTGTGGGGCCGGAGTGACACACCATCTGCCAGGACTGCAACTGGATGAAGGTTGGCTTCGTTCCAACATGGTGCATAAGCGGCTTTGGCTTGTCTCGCGGCGGCTTTGGACTCGCTGAAGTACGGCGTGTTCATAAATCGGTACGTTGCCAATCTTTTGTTTCTCGCTCTTTATCCTATTATAAGTTCCCCCCAGTTACATTCATTTATCGAGGCGATACTGGCACCCTTTTGTTCCCAGCGTGGCGCGTTCAACCATCTGCCGTTCCTTCTTACGGTTTCTTTTGTTCTGCTGGCAGCAACCATCCAATTTGTGCGTTTTTTTTCATTGACACCGCCTTTCACAATTCTCACCTCGCATTTGTTATTATTATTATGGTCTTGTCAGCCACCCTTTGAGTATTCCAGCACGGCCCCAGCACACTACCATTGGCGGGCACCCTTTCAATTGCAGAACAACCAATCGCTGCGCCACATATGCCTTAAAGTATCCTGGGTACTGGTGTATCCGGGTGTGGAAAGTCGCTCCTTCACGGGGGCGTGGGCAGGCAGATGCGTGATTGCACACCTGGATGATCGTTGGGGGCCTTCTTGAAGGTCTCGGGCATCGTCTCACCGGGCGTGGCACCGCCGACATTGTCGCGCAGGTGAAGCGGCAATTGGTTGCTTCTGTTGCTTTTGGATTGTGTGCTCAGCATACGACGGTTCTAGTCAAGTAAGCACCCCCCTGATTCGCGCATCGTCTAAACCTCAGCACTTTATTTTCGCTAGTCCTTAAATTGCATGGTCCTGCTCGCTGTCTGCTTCGCGGGGTTTACCCAAGAGTTTGAAAATTCCATGTTGTTATTGTGATTTATTCTGACACTTTGGCAGGCCCCACACACTGTCAACTCGCCTCTGCGTATCTCTTCCTTTTACTATGTTGGAGCATTGCATTTTTCGCATTCAATCACCAGTGTTACAGCACATCAAATCTTAAACTTTTTATCGCGTACCAATTGTTGGAACAGTTTCTTTGCATTCCCTTTGTTGAATTCCGAACATATGTTCTTCACCTATTTCTTTCCCATGTTGTATTCGTTGTTTGAATAAATCTGTGAAGCGATAACTGAAAATTAGGCCACCTAACACAACCTCGTGTCAACGAGGATTAATTTTTTTTTTTGAAAGCCTGTCGTCGTCATCGTCAATGTGTTGTACAATATTTCATTTTCGGAATTTCTCTCTTTGTTCCTTTGACAGGTCGTGATTCGGGTTATCTAAGTTTCTCCACTCCATCGCGTTTCCTGCCATGGGGGCTCTATCCTGGGACATTACGAATGAAGAAAACAGGCGAGGTAAGCATACGCGATTAGGTATGACGTTGCATGAGGCGACCAGCTTCGCTTCGTCATGGGTTGTCATCTGTGAGGTCAATCACAGGCCCCAAAACAACCGGTTGTTGACCAGTCATCTGCTCAGCACCCCTCGACCGAGGCGCCGCCTGAGGGTGAGGAGGATTCCGCACAGGAGCAACTTGTGCGAGTTTGAAAGGTTCAGTTCCCTGTATGGCCTTCCTCACGTCATCCCACCGCGTCCCCATCACCTTCTGTAACACATCATCCTCCCCAACCTTCTTCAAAAACGAACGCGCATTCGTCTGCCGCGCTGACCACCTCCCCGCCTCGACAGTCTCAGCCGTCTTCGTTATGTGAAGCCTATAAGGGCTTCCATGAATGACTTGGTATGTAAGGAGGTCGGAGGCGGTGTTAAGCCTGCTTTCCACATGAAGCCTTCGTGCTTTCACTAGACGAAGGGTCAACTCTGCCGACTGGGTTGAGAACAGAAACGTATCAACGTTTTCACAATCAGCACAGCCACACCCGATTTTACGTAGTTTTGTCCTTGCGATCAGGCGTGGTTTTGCACCCAATACGTCTTGGAGGTACGACCCAATCAGGAGATGGAAGAGGTCGTGGAAGGGGCCAGAGCTGACGTCCACGCCTTCCTTGTTCAGGAGTTCACGGAGTGGTTTGATCATTGGGATGAAGAGGGTTTGGAACTTGTGCTTGATCTCACCCTCGCTTTTGAGGACTCGATGAAAGAGGATTCTACAGGACTGCATACGGCCGGTGGCGATGCACACTTTCACAAAGTCGATGATGAGGGGAATGCCTGTGTGCGATGGAAAGGTGTTGGTTCTTGTATGAGAGTTGTAGACCGGTTTGGTGGGTGTAGTGCCCCCCCACTGCTCGGCTGCGGCCTCCAAGCAACTATCCAAACAGGCATTGATATCTTCAAGGGATGATAGTTGTCCGAAGATGGACTGCTTGTTACTGTCGATTGCGGTAACTAGAGCAAGCGAGAACTTGAAGAACCCTGAACCCTTCGTTACTTTGGATAGGACGCTGAAGGACGTATCAGTCATAGCTCTACGGTCTAGAAGTTAAGGCACATACACATCCTTCAGATATCCTATCCCCCTTGTCTGGCTTATAGAGAGAAGAGTGGGGATGTCCTCGACGTCGGCCAAGCGATACGTGGTCATTGCGTGATCCGTTTCTTTCTGGCACCACTGCAATACGGCCTCTCTTTCATGAACAGCAGCGTATGCAGGAAGTGCTTGAGTGAAGTCAAGGCGGGTGCCGAGTCTAGTAGTTCGCATCAACAGGTGTCGGTATCTATATATTCAACTCGTAAGTAAAAGTCCGTACATGCGCAGGACACATACCCATTCTGCACAACATTAATGAAACCAAACGTCTTCCAAGCCTTGACCAACTGCTTCTGGACAAACGTAGACTGTAAGGCGTTCGCCCCAGAGCGATAGATAACAGAAAACCATAATTCTAAATTCTTCCACCTCAATGCGAGATTGAACATGGAAGTCAAAGTCCCTTTGTCCCTGCTGGAAACGTACTTGACCACAAGGGCCGCTAGGCGTTTGTTATTTTCAGTTGGTGGAGTGGGCTCGGCTTCTGATCCACGGAGTGCTTCTAGTGCGTAGTGTATCCCGCCTGTGTTAAACAGTGCATGGCCTGCATCGCTTTCGTGGACGAGGATCAAAACCGTTCTGCGGTACCCTAAAGGCCAAAGATTGGTTGTGAGAAACTGGTAGGGGGATAAGAGAGGAACAAGGCGCACAATAGTCGAGGGTTCCAGCAGCCTTGGAGTTAAAAATGCATTGAGTCCCAGTGATTCACGCCATCAACACGAAAATAGCGAACATTACCGGTGTATCCCTCATAAGCCTTATCATCAGGTTCCGCATCCTCAAAAGGTTCCCGTGGAACAAGTGAATCATCATTGATATGGCTCTCATGTGACCCCCATAACGAGTTGCCTTGAAGGTCGAAAAGGTTCTTGAGCGTCATACTCGACTCGAGAACTTCTTCCATGCATGGTTCAAATTCATCCTCGTCCTCATCCTCATTACTGTCAAACCTCTGGCGTTTCCACATTTGCCTGTCGTAGTCAGCATCTGCCACTCCGGACACCATGTACTCCAGATTGGCTAAGCACACTAAAAATCCTTGCTCCTCTGCGATGGGTTTAAGATGTGCGACTTTATGTGTATCACTGCCTTTCAGAGCAGACATCCCAGAGGCGAGGTTTTTGGAGCTGTAATGATGCGCCAGGAGGTAGGCAGCCATGTTATCGTCCGGAGTGTTCTCGTAAAAGTCTTCGCGCCACTTCCTCAAAATACGACACAGATCGGTGACAAACTTGTGTGTATCGGGGAGAGTGGGACGAGGGATGCCTATGTCAGTGTGAATGATGTTGTAGGAGAGGGCTAGACGGTAGCCGGAGGTGACGGGTTTTACTTCGTGTTTGACATCCGTGTACCATGCCAAGACGGCTGTGGAGGAAAGGGATGTGGATGAGAAATCGAAGGTTTGTTTTTGATTGGAATGTGAGACGTGCACTTGGCCTCCTGTGTATGCAGATGGTAGGATGATAATCATCGTCGCGAACATGCCGTTTGACTTTTCAGTACTGAGGCAGACACGCGTTAGCAGGCGTGGTATTCCAAGAGAAAAACGTACTCTGTGTGGGGGAGAAAACTAACGAAACCATATATCAGCTTCTAATGGGATGGCAGGCAACGACGTACTGTGACCCGACTTCATATAGAAGCAGCTTGTACAATTCACAACGGGGTGCCTTTTGGGATACACCAAGAGCCTTGCACACCACATCAACAGACAGATCCCGAACGTATTGTGTCCATGCTGGATTGTCAAATTTGATCTTCGCGGGTTCGATCTCCCAGGTATCCCGGACATCCGCATTGACGACTGTCCTCTCTCCGTGACCATAAGGTGCTCGCGAAGAGCACGCAATAATGTTACGGGCGTCGCGTTCTTTCAGCGGTAGTCCGACTAAACCCATGCCGGCGATAGTGAGGCAAGGGTTGGGGGCCTGTGGCAATGTCTGACCACACGCGTAGCTCCCTGCAAATTCGAAATCACCGTCTAACACGCCCTCCAAGTCGCCCTGCCAATATCATGGTTATTTGAGAAAAAAGATCGGACAAAATGGAACGTACTATGAGGTCGTCGCCCGCCGAAAGGCTCGAGGACGCGTCTTCGTCCATTTCGTCGTCATCCTCTCCAGTTCCTTCCATATCTTCGTCGGTGTCCCCATCTTCACCTTCATCGTTTTTCGCGGATGTGCTTTCCGAGGCGTCTGTGAGCTCAAGCACTTCCTGAGCACGTCGCTCATCACTAGAAGTTGGGTTTTCCATTCGCGCGACGTAGAAGAGTGGGTGGTTGCCAGACGAAAGCGTTGGAAATGTCGTAACAAAATAAGGGTTCATTCATTTCAAGTTTACATGTTCGGATGAATTTTTTTCTGATTTTCACGGTCCCCAAAGCGCAATGGCGCTTGACAATCTGCGCAACAGTCGAAGGCGCTCTCGATTGTTTAATTGCTGGGACACTGCGGAGAGCTGTGGGCTGCGCGTCGAGGAAGTATATAATAGACGACAATCGGAGACTTCCGACACAGCAAACCAAGTCCGAAACAATATCCTTGACCCACAACCACAACCATGGAGGCACTCAAACTACAGAAAAAGTACCCAGAGGTTTCCAAAGATGAGATGTTTGATCTCGTCAATCGCTTCAAGTGAGTGCAGTCAGTCGTTTTGGGAATATATCTAACTAGATAATCGCAGTGCATTGAGCACCGATACACCGGGGAGAGTAGACAAATCGTCTGTACTCCAGGCTCTGCAATCGAGTGGGCAGTCGTACGATCTCGCCCGAGAAACACTCAAGCATGTCAGCGTTGACGCCAGTGGCAAAGTCGAACTCGACGACTGGGTTGAGGTGCGCAGCTTCTAATGATGTCACCAGCGTCGACCCTAACGTTCCGATTCTTAGCTCAACGTCAAGCTACGGACGAAGAAGGACGCTCTGACCACCAAGCAAGGCAAGGTCACTGTCCAGGGCTCCAACTCCAACGTGAGCCATACGATCAACGAGGATGAGCGGGCAGAGTTCACAAATCACATAAATCTCGTATGCTCTCTCCTTTTCTTTTTCCCAGAATCCCGCTAAATGCTCTGTAGGTAATCGAAAATGACCCAGACATTGGAAATCGCCATCCGATCCCAACAGACACGATGCAGCTCTTTGACGAATGCAAAGACGGCCTGATCCTCTGTAAACTCATCAACGACTCCGTCCCAGATACCATCGACACTCGTGTTCTCAACAAACCTACCGCCCGTAAACCCCTCAACGCCTTCCAAATCACAGAGAACAACAACATTGTCATAACGTCAGCCAAGGGTATCGGTTGTTCCGTTGTCAACATCGGTTCATCCGATCTCGCGGAAGGCCGCGAACATCTCATCCTCGGGTTGATCTGGCAAGTAATCCGCAGGGGCTTGCTTTCACAGGTCGATATCAAGCTACACCCAGAGCTGTATAGGCTATGCGAGGAGGGAGAGACGATTGATGACCTGCTGAGGCTTACCCCAGACCAGATCCTGTTACGATGGTTCAACTACCACTTGAAAGCTGCGGGTTGGAAACGAAGGTGAGACAAGTCATCTCTTCATTGATCTAAACTAAGACCCCTTTCCCCACAGAGTGAACAACTTCAGCCGAGACGTAATGGACGGCGAGAACTACACTGTCCTCCTGCACCAACTTAAACCAGATGAGTGTTCCATCGCACCCTTACAAACACGCGACCTCCGCACCCGCGCCGAACAAGTCCTCCAAAACGCAGCAAACATCGGCTGCCGTAAATACCTCACCCCCTCTTCCCTCATTGCCGGCAATCCACGTCTGAACCTCGCCTTTGTCGCCAACCTCTTCAACACTCACCCCGGACTCGAGCCCCTTGATGAGCAGGAAGCCAAAGACTACGGCGCCGTGGAAGACTTTGACGCAGAAGGCGAGCGGGAGGCACGGGTGTTCACCCTTTGGCTCAATTCCCTCGGCGTCGAACCTGGCGTTTTCAATCTGTTTGAGAACCTTAAAGACGGGTTGATCATTCTTCAGGCGTTTGACAAGATCTTGCCGGGTAGTGTCATCTGGCGGAAGGTATCAAAGCCCAAGCAAGGTGCTGGTGTGGGGTCGTATGCAAGTGGTGGTGGCGATGAGGCTGATGAGGGTGCAGATATCGGTGTCACGCCTAATCAGAGCACACTTTCGAGGTTCAAGGCCGTAGAGAACACGAATTACGTGGTGGATCTGGGGAAACAGAACGGGATGCATCTGGTTGGGATTCAAGGTGCCGATATTGTAGATGGACGAAAGACACTTGTTCTTGGGCTTGTTTGGCAGCTTATGCGGTGCGTTCTGCTCATTCCTTGCCAAGCTATGACTTCTGACTTGTAAACAATCGTTGCAGGATGAACATCGCCAAGACCCTATCAGCACTCTCGAAATCCGGCAAAACAATGACTGATACGGAGATGCTCAAGTGGGCCAATACCACCGCTCAAACCGGAAAGACTGGCGTGCGCCCCATTCGCTCGTTCAAAGACCCATCCATCACAACCGGGCTGTTCTTCCTCGACCTCCTTGACGCCATCCGTCCTGGCATTGTTGACCCCAACTTGGTCATCAACGTCGCGGAGACGGGGGAATACGAGGATAGGCGACAGAATGGTGGGTTCTTTTTCTGTTCTTTGGATGTGACCTTGACATTGCCCTTTCCAGCTAAATTGGCGATCTCGATCGCTAGGAAGATGAACGCCCTCATTTTCTTGGTGCCGGAAGATATCGTGGATGTTCGTCCGAGACTTGTACGCCCTGTCTTTTTTTATCTTTGATTTTGGGCTCACCCTTTGTGAATGTAGATCCTCACGTTCGTCGGAAGCTTGATGAGCATTGCTTAATGAGTACTGATAGGTTTGATAGTGAAACAGTAGGCAGGAAATTGGATATTGTAATTTTTTATGAGAGAAGTACACCAATTATGTATTCGAAAGACCCTGCTGACGATGGATATGCTGAGAGTCGTTCCATTATTTTACTACAAGCGCATCCGTGCTTTTCGGTCTTTGGTAAATTTTGTCAGTAGGGATTTGTGGGGTCGTTCAGATACTCACGATTCCATCGATGTCATAACAATCGATTCCGGTTCTTTTCCTGGGTCATCATCATGAATACAGCCGAGTTGCAAGCCGGAATTTCCTTCATCGCATGAAATCTCGAATACTCGGCCTCCGTGTTGGCTCGCGTGCCTTAGGGAGAGTGTCAGCCTTGTGATCATGATTGACGTGAGTCTAAAATTGCGTCAACGCGATGTCAGAGAATACGGTGATGAACATACATCATGCTCGGCCTGGCAAAATTAGAATTATGACTTTTAGATTTTTCGGCAAGTCTGAAAAGCGCCCATGAACGTACTGGGAATTCATGAATTTCAAGCCGGGCTAAATTTTTCTTTTAGCTGTGAGGGAATTAAAATGTGGGAGGGGGAGAGCTCACCCTGGCAAACAGCGCCAAGAACAACCAGACGATATTCCCGGCTAAAATGACGCAAAAGTAGATTGTCCCATCCCATCGGATGGTCCGTAAAAGAGCAGAATTTTGGGAGATGAACGCGTCGATCGCTGTCCTATGGAGAGTTACAGAAAATACGATGATGTCGAAAATAATTGTCAGGGAGAGGTATGCTGTGTCCCTGAAAGTGGGATATGATCAGCTCGATGAATGGCGAGTAACATTTCCACTGACATGCGGGGATCTGAAAATAGAATGCAAACTGGATACTCTGGTTAACGTACTAAGATTCGACTATTCAAGGCTGGCACGGACCGTGAAATGGATCCACATTGTAAATAGGGATTTGAAGAGCTGGAGCAAAGTTAGTGCGGAAAGTAAAATTAAAATAAAGAAAGCATACCGCCGTTGGTTCCAGGCCGCGACATCGCGTAGACAACAGCGACACACTGCGAGGTCATAATTGCGATTAAAAAACCGATGATAAACTTGTTCCGGTTGCTCAAGGCATATGACCTGCCGAAGAGGCATTTTTTTAAAAAGTTGACAGTTATGACAGCTGCTGTCAAAGTCGAAAGATACTAACCGATAGACTAGTATAGTTTCGGCGGGTATAACGACAAGTAAGGTCTGAATCCATTCCACTATCGCGAAGCGGTTGCAGCTGACCCGATCGAGTTGATTGACATGAGAATCATAGAAATGGTTTGGGCGGGATGAGATGTCGTGCTTACATCTGTGGAACAAAAAGTCAGCGAATGGAATGAGAAAGTGCTGATGTTTTGGCTACTTCAAATGTCCATAGTGAGGAGAAATAAGCTGCGTGGATAATATTGAGTTATGATCATGACCATCTGAGTAAGCTGCGTGGTGTACCGAAAAGAGTGACGACGCAGAAGGCCATTGGGCAATATCGGTTCTGGACGATCGTTCATGGGGGTGTAGAATATCTGAAATCGGAGAAACTCACACTTAGATAAAGATAGAAAACTTGTCGCGGTTGATTAAGTATTGGTGAGAGGTAAGATAGTCATGGGTGCCAGACACACTTGGTGTTTTCCTTCCCCACCAAATCTCATCAACCTCCCGGTCGAAAGTCAAACAATAATCGTAGGCGAGGAGAACGCACGACCCTGTAAAATACCACTGATCATTTGTGATTAGAGAGTTCTTTCTTTCTACCGGATTGAGCTCTAACTTTCATTGCCAGGCTAAGGAAGATAATGGTAAACTTGAAGCTTGCAGTCTCGAAAAAAAGACCTTAACTCACAGGTCGCGTCCAAGAGTAATGATGTCTTGAAGCGTTCCATGGGGGGCTGACATCTGAGAGGAGCTGAAACCGTCCCTACGGTGGGATGGGAGTTCATTATAAACCTTGATACGACACGTAGCTAGGCTGATTTGAGAGACAAGTATCTCCCGAGTCAAGCGGAGATCTCATCTTCAAGCAATCTTCAAAAGTTCGGAGTTTTTGTTAGCGATTGGGGATAGCGGATCAGCAAATAGACGCTGTTCTGAAAACAATCCCGTTAATTTTAGCCTTCCAATCGAGATATGTGCGGGAACTTGTGGGGGCTGCAATCACCACTGACTTGAAGTAAGCGTGTTAAGAGTATTCTCTTGTTTCCGAGTCGGCCAATATACCTTGATAAACCTAGATTAACACGAAAGTAGGTTCCAAGCATGTTACTCGCCACATTCAACATAAGCTTGGACGTAGGTTGTAGACGCCTGTAAAGCAACTGTATTGAGGTGTATCGCAGTCAAAGACTCAAACAGCAGTGGATGAGCGGTTCGAGATCGTCGCGCCAGTAGATGGCCAATAAATATTGAATCTGCTGGAAACACCTTGGGGTACATACTTATGCACAGCATTTTTGCGAAACAGGTTTGGAGATCTACTTGGATCTGCCGTTTGATATCGACATGTCGATCTGTTATAAGGTGATGCCGTTATTAGGAAAGGATGACCGTGCCAAACACTTTCAGGAGAACTTGTGATGAAACTTAATTCGTTGAAAATTGCCCTACGGGCGGACCTGGATACCGCTGTCTCATACAGACGTCCGATTCCAGGTAACACTTCAAAGAATTTTTACGGGGACAAATACAGTACATATTGTCACGCGATCATCAGCAAGGATGCTTATTCAATTGCAATGATTTACTTGCATGTACTACAACTTGACTGGTTACAGAGTCCCATGCAGGTGACGCCCTGGAGTATACCACTTCAACGGTGACCAATTTTGTCGATGTTCTGAACAAGGGTGGTGAAGTTAACAGATCCCAAAAAAAATGTAGCAGGCGTGGTCGATGTGACAATTTCCAAATGGTCCATCCAGACACATTGATAAGGCTGGTAAATCAGTGTTGGAAGGTCATGACTAAAAACAGGAAGTCACGGTCATGACTTTGATGACTAGTCATGACTAGTCATTGACATCGATTTTTGATTGACTTGCACGTGATGAATGACTTCAAGGGAAGGTGAGTCACCGTGATGGTAAGGGTCTGATGGGAAGGGTCTGCCCTACTTTGAGAGTGGGGATTATCAATAACATAACGAGCAATTTGCATGCGCGTTGGCATATGCACTCTGTACTACATGTGTGAAGTATATATGATCAATCCAACATTTATCCGGAGTGTCAGGAGTGATCAGAGGAGGGCCAGAGTAACAGGCCCGGGTAGTCTGAGCAAGGAAAGAAATAAAAGGACAGGAGTTGTGAATAGATGCTTACATCCTCAAACTAAACAACCAACTCTGTACACTGTTCTGCAATTTTTCAGCAAATTGTGAGGCTCTGAATTTATGATTGTGACAATCTACTAATTTTTTGAAGAAGAAATTATGACAACTTCTGATGTTGTATACCAACGTCGGGAGATCCTGCATTATCTTGACGACGTCACCAAGCAGGATCTCATGGAAGCTTGGTCATTAAGTTTTGATGCTGCATTTGCAAGCAACATGGCACAGTTGGCGCGTGAATGGGAGTGTATTCCCCCGAGTTCTGAACGGGTGAAAGGGATTCTCAATGAGGTTTCTTTGCTCATACAAGTATGGTTGATAATTCTATATAATTTGGACATTCTAACTGTCACTATCTAGAAATGTCTTACCCAAGGAAATAATACAGAGCGCCGTATACCGGTCACACGCCGTTTGTCAGCTGCGCTTGGATTTCGGAGAAGAAAGACGCCCCCCGAGGATAGCGACAACTCTGATCTTGAGGACCTTCCTTCCCTTGTAGATTAAATATTTCAAATACAAATTCCAGTCTTTTGTGCGCGTTGCAGTGACCGTGCTGTACAAAAGTTCGTTGCTTATCTAACTTTGATCTAACTATCTTACCTTATTTAGTAAATGGTGACCAAGTCACGGTCAATTTGACTTGACTTTTGACTTCTTTTGACTTGTCATGACTACCATTGACTAGTCAATGACCGGCACATCACTGTGGTAAATACAAGTCAGTGCATGTAGAATCAAAAGATACGTATCCCTCACATACATCGGCATATGTAAGGAAGCAATTTCCAAACGGTCCATCCAGACACAACTGACTTGTTGTCGCATGGGATGCATCAGGAAACCTACAAGCTCCTGGGCGTGCTGGATTACCTGAATGTGCCTGATCGCCTGGCGGCTTTTGATTCCCAGACATTTTCCAGGCAATCCAAATCAGCAACGACTTGGCAACCGTGGTTCGTGAAATTTCGACAAGTCCATTCAAACCCCGCTTCTAGAAGAGGCAACAGCGTGATCAATCTCAACATCCACCAAACATCTCTCAACAACCCTTCCTTCCCAACCGACACTTGACCAACACCTTTGCCCCATTGCTTAGCGCTGAGCGCCGTCATTCGCGTATAGAGCATAACGAGCGCAAACAACTTGAAGCTATGTCAGTTTAGGTGCAGATCAAGGCAGGTGCATCAATGAATCTCGACATCATATCAGTATGCTGGAAAGCCTGAACTCAAACACAGGACTCCAACATTCAATACTTCGACCCCAGTGAAAATCGACCCTGTGCAGATCGGGTTCCTCTGGATCAAATCGATATATTTGCCAATTTCCGGCCATTTCCCCTGTTCAGATCGGGCTCCACCGATCCATTTGGCCATTTTTTAGGGTTGATTTTCACTGGGCTTCGACACTTGGGGGCCTCGATACACTCAAACACTGAACCCTTCCAAATCCCAAACACCCAGACTGTTCGTCAATCTCCTTATTCTCCCCCCAAGTGGTACTTTCTCAACATTATATTCCTCTTCTCTAGTTGACCCAATCGAATATACAATGCAGAAGCAACCTCATGCACTTTAAAACCCATCTAGCGTGTGAACACGGTGCCTTGCTTAACATCTCGGCTGCGCCTTCTCTTCGCCTCAGTGAGTGTTCTGACTGTGACTCGTGAGATGACATGGTGCACATCTTCAAGCGCGTTCCAGGCTAACTTTCTATTCGTTCTTCAGTTGTCCTCTGCTTAATCCTGATACATACCCTGAAGACGCCCCAAATCTTCTAGTCACGCCACCACCATCGCATGGGGGTCTTTTGGAGGGCTGGTTTGTAAATGAGAGCATTGGAGCACTGACCCCTGAAGCAGCAGCCATGCTTTTGTACAATGTCTGGTTTGTGCGACCGTCTTCACCTCTGCCACGTCCATATTAATGTCTCTTTTGTACTGCAGGGATTGTCAATGGCAGTTCATTTTCCACAGGGGGTGATCAGCCAACTAGCCTGCTGGCGTCGATCGATGGTGGGGAGGGGGCACAAGTTTTGGGTCGTGGGTAGGAGGCGTTCATCAAGAAGGGGAAAAGGAGCAGCGTTTTGTGAGTCCTTTTCTGATTAGGCATTGTGTTGACCTCGCCAATAGCTCTAGTCTGCGGAAATGGTCAATGCATCTGACGAAGAGCCTTACACACTCCCTTGGGGGATTCCTTCTCAACAAGCTCACCGAGATATGAGAGCTGTCTCGAGACTTCGCCTTCCTCCGCCTGCCAACGAGCGGAGCACCAAGCATCGTTGCATTGTCACGGCAAGTCCTCACTTACTCGCTTTTTGGTATCATTGACCTCAATCTTTTGTGTAGAACGATGTCCCACGTCATGGTGACGATCTCTGAGGGTGCCGATCTTGAAATGGAGGAGAGTCTTCGTCGCTGATGCAGTATAACTGGACTGGGAAGTTTACGATACCATAGGGATTTAGTTAGTATACAATATCGGACACTTTTGTAACATTTGGGAGAGCAATATATGAATTTCTAATGTGATTACAACCATACTACAATGACTGGAAAACAATCTGGAAGTGCACGCACCCTGCTAAAACCTACCTGGGTTCACCTGGAAAGGTGACTGGCAAGTCTGCATTTGACCTTGAGCCAGAAACGACACCTCATGGCTCCAGGTAACATTTCTGGCTTCCTTATTGACCTGAATTACCTGATTTGGTCTGTTTCCAGGTAACCCAGGCACGTGAACATTTCCTGATGACTGGAAGTTATGTTGTGATAGTAGTTGTCCGAGTCAGACGGCATGATCATCCTTTGAGGCATGGCGGTACAAATATGCATATATGGGAATACCGTCCGATGGACCATCCGATGGCTGACTATCTCACACTGACTGGCAGGAAACCCACTCATTGTAAATGATGTCATCTGCGCAGGGCTGTCGTGCCTCCCAACTTAAACATGCGCAAGAACCCTGTATCCCAGGGATTGACAGAGGCAGATCGAGTTGCCTGAAATAGTGGCACCATGGCGGCCCATAGCCCAAATCCTGGTCATCAGCAGGGTGTGTCAGCACAAGAGGACATGGTCAAAGGATGGTCACAAATAACAGTAAATTATATCTGAAGGAAGTATTCCATTTCCGAGGTAGTAATGAAAAGTATTGATTGATATATGGCTGGCACACAGACTGATAAACACCAAAAAAGGAAGCATCTGCAGCTGCCATATCAACTACAGTCTACTTCCACTAATTCTCCACACGAACCAGACATGGTGTCCTGTCGGTTAATATGACATTCTGAAACTGTGTCAGTCTGGCAACAACAGTACTATGTAGAATTTTGCTGCTGTGCCAACAGGAAACCAGCCCATCATTTCCAATATGATGTCACAGTACTCGATGCCACCAATCCCGACTGCTGCA
>NW_001889880.1:284642-289089 GCF_000143565.1 Laccaria bicolor S238N-H82
CAAGGACAAGGTTGGAATGCCTGACACCGCTGAAAACGGGTTTCCCCTCATTTTAAAAAAAAAAGCCCACTGCTGCTCCACACTCCTTCAAATCCAACGCACAGATTTGCCCAAATGTCTAAACCACACTCACACAGTCACTCCCATCCTGCACCTTCACTTGCTGAACACACTCCACCTCCATGTGATCACTCTCCGCCTCCATACAGGCAGTCATACCTCCGGGGTATCCTGCCATTCTCCCCCCAACCTAGGTTCCCACTCCCTCCAGTCCACAGCAATGCCACCTACGACATCCCTGAAATTTGTGAGCCGCCACCTGAGCTAACATGCCATGGCTCCCTTATCCATTATGAGCCCGTTGCCCGTAGCCCAATGTTACATGGCCAACCAGCCCTCCCAGGACATCAAGGATCATCAGCTCTCCCAACCTATCCACCTCTTAGCACCGTACCCAACATTGTGGAGATACAACTTTGCCGAAAGGACGGTCCCTCGGCTTTCACTCCTGGTGCAACAAGCTACTACCAGGAGATACGGGGAGTACGACCAAGGGGTATAATCCAAGCTGGAACAAGGATTGTTTGCCCATCCTTCAAAGGCTGGGGTACAGGACCAACTGATCGTGCACGTATTGCAGTTCGAATCAAAGGGATTGTTGGTAATCGAACGATTGTCCAGCTCGACACTATCCCTAGCTCAGGTGGCGTGGTTCCAGGAGCGGACACTGTCTATGTGTACTTTTTCACACCTTATGTGCGTGTGACTGGTTGGAAAGAGGAAGAAACAGGGATCAATTTTTCCTGGCTGTCTCACAAATTTATTGGCCTCTCTTTGACCTTTTGCATGTAAATCTCCCCTAATTTTCCATATGACTGTGTCTCAGAGCCTGTCTATATTTACTGCCTATCATATACTTTACTCCCCTCCCAACCGCCCCCTTTTCATTTGTTTATTTAGCATATATTTCACAAATGACGAGTTTGAACAACCGTATGCATATTCAGCAATGCAGAAATCCTGCTGAAATATCATAATAGCCGATCTTTTCGCTCAACTCTTTATAGAAGTTTTAATCTGGAGGCTGACAAGCATGAGAACTTATGTCCAGGAACAATATAGTCCACCCTGACTCATCAAAAAATATAAATGTCTGCAACCTTTGCCCTCCACTTCATTTAACCCACATTCCTTCGTACAACCTCTTCACTATACGGCTCATCTACTCCGAAATGCCAGCCTTTACTTCAGGACTCAGGTGCCAGCATTATCTTCCTCATTCAAATAGTGAACCCACACTTTCCGGACACAGTACTTCGGCACCCAAAATGTCCTTTCTATCATTGCCACATCGCTCAACTCCCCATGCTGCCAGACACAATAGCTTACCAAACCGCCGCAGTCTTGCACCACCTATAGGCTACACCAACACCAATTCTGACACCAGTGTTCACTGTGGCACATTCCAAGGAGAAAACTGCCCAACCCATTTCGGCGAGATCCCAGTTGTGTTGGACCATAGAAAAGAGTATCACAACCGCGAGAGTGAAACTCCATCCTATTTTACAAGGTTAACCACCGAATACCAAGCTATAGAAGTTGGCTGACCATGCCAAATTGTCGCAGGAACAGAGCTTGCTTGCTTCGACGAAAAAGGTGTACAGATGTACCCCCCCCTCAGCTGTCGAGCAATGAACTGCCTTGTCGTACGCAATGGGTTAGCACTCATTGAATGCAAAGTCAAACGTCCAACCCGCCACTATCCAGATGCCTGGATTGTTATCGGATTCCCTTTGGAAGTCGTACGTTTTGACATCACCGATTATATACAACAGATCGGACGCACCTCAATCAATGATCCACCTTCTTCACCAGCCGACCATTTCGGGGACAGTCCACCACAATCTTCCTTCGCATCTTCCCAAGACACCCATGGCACTGGGTGTTTCAGTTGGATACGATCCATCCTTGGTTTGTAGAAAAAATCTCTGTGGACATGGTGTATTGCAGGAGGCGACAATGTGTATGTCATTTCATTACGCATATCTTCATAAACAAGTCATTGATCGTGAATGGCATCATAGTTTCGTCAAGTTCATGAGCTAGAAAGCGGATGGATGGAAATGTCTTACTTTCCCGTATATCCTTATCTCCGTAACATATCATCACCATTATGATGGCATCGGCAGTCATACTCACACTCTTTAAAACATTTACTCAATTCTCACATTAAATTTGTACATAGACACACCCTCATTTTCTAATTCCGAAGCTTTTTATTGACATGGAATATCAACATGGATGAAGCGATTGTGATAAATTGGTGACTTGGACTTTATAAAATTTAGAGCTGGCTCTACAATGCAACTCGACGCACCCTATTATGTCAGCAAGACCACAAACTGTTTAGTGATGCTTAGCGCGCTTGCACACATATAGTGATGTTCTTGACGGAAGCAGGAAGCTTGTACCAGATCGACAGAAATGACCTGTTATATCACTGCAAAAAGGTGGCGCACAATGATGTGGTTTGATGGTGCACAATGACATGGAGAAGGTTGAGGCATATCTTAAAGTTTGGCTCACAGATTCTCACTACAACAGTTGTAGTGAATGATATAAACAGGACATTGAAGGTAAACATGCACTGGCATGATAGAATATACGATATGATAACAACATTCCCCCAGCATGGCAGTCATACCCTACAAAGTGCGTAAAAGATCCTTGACAGGATATCCACTGTAGCCGTAATCTTAATATCACCAGAGCCTGAAGTCAAAAGGAATTCCAAATAACAACTGAGGGATTGATGATTTTTAGATGTGAGAAAATATGTACAAGTTATTGTGTATAGAAAGTACTAAGGAGGGCCGAAAAAATGACGAAAATGTTTTTTGATAACAAGAGTGTCCATGCCGCTCAACTTAGACTCCCCACTATTGGATACAAGCTTCAAAAATTCCGTAATTTCAACATCTTCCCAGGTACTGACTTCTGACAGGTATTTTTCGCTTTTGCAGCCAAAACTGATGAAGTTGGGCAAAAAATGGGACATGTCGGGGGTACTAGCAGTTTCCAGAAACAATGCGACTTCAGCTGTTGGGTTTTCTGCTTCCGATATCTCGTTTGGAGGGGATGCGCTTCAATGAAGTTGGAATGGTTCATGGACAGGCTCTGCTAGAGCTGAATCGGGTTCCGATGGGCCTTGATTTTCTCCCTAAAACTCATCAGGTTCACTGCTCCAAACGTAGGAATGAAAACGGACAGACCTCCAACTGTTTGATAGTTCTCTGAATGAGAATGCCATGAAAGTTTATATCGCAAAATAAGAGGACAAGATGCGTACTTTAGCAGAAACAGACGCTGTTGTCTCTCTGTGTCAATCATTGCTAAAGGTCTTTGACATATACGCTCGGGCCAAATCTCTGCGTAACTGAAGTTCTTCGTCTTCCCTCAGAAACAAACCAGGGTACACTGACCACAACTAAAGACAGAGTTAAAGAGTTGAAGCTTAAATGAAATGAAATAGATACCTTCTGCTCAACTTTTGCCAAGTTGGTTGGTTGGTCCATGAACGTCTTCGTAACGTCAAGGTATGCCCGGCTCACTTCTCTCAACCTTGCCTGAAGAAGCACGTTTCCATGGGCACTTGAAAATTAAGATAACCAGCTAATACGCTTACCTTCCACTGCTCAATATACTCATCTGACCAATCTACGTCTAATATCCGACGAATTTCCTCTGCCTACACCGCCATTTGGGCCCCAGGGTGATGGCAGAATGCCGAAATTCCTGATCGGCATCAAACCTCCCCCCTGTCGGCTATCCAATTGACAGCTGTTGGGCAGCCTGCCGGATCCCAGCTGGCAGCTAGGAGTTTACTTTGTGGACACCAGCTCTCGTCTAAAGCTGCTCAACAGCGTCGCCCACAAATTATGATACCTCCACATTTCTCACTCAAGTACCACGTTTTATGAAGTCCATAGTATCTAGCACCTCTTTAATCATTAAATTTATATTTATTCACCCCCTTCGGATTGCCTTTGGAACAACTTTAGTGAAACACACTTGACGAAGAGTGTGGGAAATATGTTCATACTCAGCGTACTCCGCAGCGTCAAAAAGGGCGCAAATTCTTGTCATCAACCCCATTGCCTCCCTCGTCAAGCTACAACCTCGCCACAATCACACGTCTTTGCCGCTGCCACCATCGTTATCAACCACGTCATGCCTCTCCGCTGTCTCCAGCTCCACACCAACGCCCAACACATAAGACTGGCAAAGTTTGGAGGGGGTCGAGCATTGCCAGCAACAACACCACACTAACCAGCCACGGACGTGAACTCGCTGCCACGTCGACACCCTGTTGACCAACCTCGACATCATGGTCGACGTCCCCTCGCCTGTCACATCAGGCTCCCTTGCTTGGTAAGTAGTGCTCACC
>NW_001889880.1:290357-311637 GCF_000143565.1 Laccaria bicolor S238N-H82
TTCCAAGTGGCACTGCATGAGAAGTTGATTCTATTATGTTAAGGTTAAGCTTACAAGGCATCGTCGACAAGGATGCTTAAACTAGATAGAATGAAAAACGACAGTATGAGAGGTATCAAGTAAACACAAATTATGAATGGTGATCGACGGTGAGAGTGCCTATTAGTATCCGAGTTGTTTGTTTGGTATCAAGCAGCATCACGTGAGCGCGCCAGTAGCCTATCAATGAAAAAGGTCATCTGGACTGCGCAATAGTTCTACAATGGCATGAAATGTGAGGTATACCCTACGAAACGCCTAAAGGATTCTTGACAGTATGACCATAGCCGTATACTTACTATTACCAAACCCTGAAATTAAAAGGAATTCCAAACAACATCTGAGAGATTGATGAATTTTGGAGGCGACATCAGGAAAATCACATCACGTGTGGCACGTGTGGCACCACGCTTCTCATTCAAACCACGCTCAGCCACACTCTCACAAACAAGGATGGGGACATTATACTTGCGGTGGCGACTGACCCACCACAATCGTCTGTGGCACCACAATCCTGCCACAATCTTGTCACAATTCCATTATGGGGCCACAAACCTAGCTTCTGAACTATTGCACCACACTGCCCAATCAATGCCACACGAAAAATCATTTTTTTGTATTCCTATATACATACTACGTACAGAAACACATGTAAATACTGAGTACTGATGTAGAAAGCAATTCAACGACCTTCAACCATCCATCCACCCGTGTTCCCAACAACCGACTTTTCCCGAGATGTCTGATGTTGTCGACGTCCAAGCTGCTGGTGCCCAATCACGGTAAGCGATCACGAAACGGCTCAATCCATCGTCAACGACTTACCAGATTATCTCGTCACGTCAGCCATCGTACTATGTGCACCGACACTGATGTCTTCGCGTACATTCCAAGTCGATTGGGTAGCAAATGCAAAACATCATCAGTGTGGGTTGGGACAAATGTGGAACGGCAGATACTTACCATTGTGTCTTAAATACACAACAGTGAACGACATTCGTCGTTCGGCTACCACGTCCCTGACAGCGACATGACACCTGGGTTCTGTGTTAGAACGATGAGTGGGGTGCCTTACCTTGGCTCGTCGTAGTCTGCTTCTGTTCATGGGTGTTGGTCATCCTTCGCGTGGATGGTCGTGGTCGAATTTGGCTGATGCTGCTTCGCCTCGGTTGGTGGCCTTGGTTTGTGGGCGATCCTGCTTTGCCGTTGGCGTTGGCTGTAGTTGAGGGCATCGTTGGAGGTGGTGTGGCATGGCATTTGCCACGTCGTTATTGGGGGGGATTGATTTGGGCCGGTCGTATGATGGTTGTTGTTGGCTACATCGCCGTCAGCGACGTGGCATACCTAGACAAGTGTGAGTATGATTGTGCATAGCGTTGTAGAGATAAAGCACCTTGATCATGAAGAATCTGGCGATGACCTGCTTCTCTTGTCAAAAAAGGAGAGATGAGGGAAGTCAGATGGCTCACCTAGTTGCCCGTCGTTTGTTATAACGTTGGTCCGTTCTTGGTTGCCGCGTCACCGACAGCAATGTCGCCCCCTGAGTCTGGTATTAAAAGAGGAGAAAGGGATGGGGTTTGAGTAGCTGACCTCGATAACATGGACAGTGACAACGACGTGCGTCATCACCGTCTGGTCGACGTGGCATGTCTGTTGATGTGCCAGGTCATTGTTGTTGTCGTTGGGTAGGTCGTTGTTGTTGTCATTGGTGTGCAGTGGTGGTTGAGAGCGGGTTACCAAACGTAGTGGTTGATGGTGGCGGCGACGCAGCGGAGGGGGACTGGAAGACCTTGAGGGGGAGGGAGCTTGGCGGGAAGAGTCGGAGAGTGGAGGAAAAGTTCACGTCCAAAATTTTCCAAGTTCGGACATTCAACATGTCGCGTGATCGATACTTACACATGCGACAACAAATCTGTGGCGTGAACGATTATTGTGACGCGCGTGGCTCAATTTATCCGGAGATCAAAATCATGGCGGTGTGGTGCCAGATCCATCACTCCGGCCACACTCCGCCACGCAATCACAACCTGCCACAGATTTGTGATTTTCCTGATGGAGGTGATATGCACAAAGTAATGTGTGTAGAAAAAACTAAGGAGGACCGAAAGAACGACAAAGATGTTTTTTGATAACAAGAATGTCCATGCCGCTCAACTTAGACTTCCCACTATTGGATACAAGCTTCAAAAAAGCCAGAATATCGTCGTCTTCCCAGGTATTGGCTTCTAAGAGGAATTCTTCGTTTTTGCAGCCGAAACTGATGAAGTTGGGCAAAAAATGGGACATGTCAGGGGTAGCGGTTTGCAGAAATAATGCGACTTCAGCTGTTGCCCTTTCTACATCTGATGACACGTCTGGAGGGGATTGCCGTTTTCAGCCCACTGAGTTCAAACGATTTGCATATACCCTTTTCTTGTTCTTCTATTCATGTTAGCAATCACAAAGCGATACGATGTAGTCGATACCTACCTTGGATGAATGAACAACACATTTCACCGATGCGTCCATACTATCTCGACACAACTTCTGATATCTATTGTTGCCGAAAATTTTGGACATGTACAATGTGAGCCAATTCCTTTCGAAGAGCAACGTTGACATCCGCTTCGTCGTATAACATGGGATATAAAACGGCTAGCTGACAACGAAGGCATGTGATCACATGCAATATTAACGATAGAAGATCAGTACCTCTTCATCAGCCATGGCTTCATGTTCAGGCTGATCACCGTATGTCCTGTCTAAATCGAAATAGTCGCCTATCATTCTCCGTAACTTTGCCTGAAGAGATAATGGTCGCGTCGGAGTCAAAAAGTGAAGGACATCTGCCCACCTACCTTCCAATCCTCCACCAATGCATCGGTAGTGTTTGGGCCTAATATGTGTTTAATCTCTTCTATCTGCACCGCAGTGTCAGTCCACGCTGTTGAGTCGACGCGTATCACCCACCGTCAACGAAAGCTTGCCTGGAGCCCAGCATCAGGCTAACACGCTAGACCAAAAGGAAGTGGAACTTACGAGGCATTGCGTACCACGGACGTCGAGAGACGGTGAAGAAGATGAAGAATCGGATTTGCAGCTAATATAAGAGGATAACGCTAACACGTGGACGCGTTCTGGAGCGTGACGTGTGACAAAGGTGCTCTGTGGAGGCTGTGTGCCTTTTGTTTATGTGTTTAATACCAAAGCTGCTGTTCAACAAACAAACGTGTGATGGTGTTTCTAAAACCTAGATACTAAAGTATCCAGGAATTCTTGTCCGGACAAACACAGGCAAAGCCAAGGATCAACTGACCCTCCGCCTTGCCTCCGCCTCAAGTTGGTGAACATGGACGGCCTTGTTGCCTAGATGCTGCCCCTCCCACATACCAGTTGAATCAATTCGCTTGATCGTTGCTCCTCATGAGGAACTGTCAGCCGTCGAGTACTACAACTCTGCCGAAGATAAAGCTGGTAAGTGAGAAAACATTCATCTTGTTGAACCACAGTTGGCTGATCATCAAGGGGCAGTAGGTACTGCAAGGCTTGTTCGAAGGTTTAGGCAGTCGCAACCAATTCGCAACTAAGAAAACTCCGTCGACTGTTGACGGACGGCAAACAATCTGTCTTTGATGCCGGGAACTTGACAGGAACAGGAGTGAAGGCGAAATTAGAACTTGTAGGAGCTCATGAAGACGACTTAACCATTCCAGTCAGTAGGAGTTATCTGCCTGCCGTTCTTCACCCTGCTCTCATTGTTCCGATCTTGAACATTCAGTGCCAGGTGTTGACGCCCTGAGAGCTGAATAATGTGAGTGCCTGAGCCGGATTATGGAACTTCGAATTGATATTTGATGCATCAGTCTCAGGTTCCGCGTTGCCCAAAGCTTCTTGCGGCAGGGTTTTCAATGCTTGTTTGCGATCACTGGGACTATAAGATGAGGGGGAAAACGATAACCACCGTCAACACGCCATTCCTTGGGAAACATACTCCTGTTGCCTTACTACCACTGCGAGCATGACCTCATCTCAGCCGTAGGTGTCTTTCTCGGTAATGTGACCCAGCAGTAACATCTAATGATCCATGTACTTAGGATCCACTTCACCACAACATCCCCTCTGCCCGCCTCAGGCAAACCTGTGGAGAAGTGAGTGCTAGCAATCATGAGAAGTAGAGTTCTGACCAACTTGTCGCTTGGTTAGCACTCTCGAAGGTTTCGCGAAAGGAATTGTCAATACCAGCTCAGGCAAGGACAAAATTACCATTCTGCTTGTCGGCAAGTTTTCCCTGAGATTTTCCCTTTACATCTCATATCTTATATCAAAATAGGTGAGAATGGGACCGGGAAGACCAGTGTGTTGTCCCTCCTCGTGAATGTTATGGCAGGCCGCCAGCCTGCTGAATATGATCTGGAGCCCTACAAGGCTGCCAACGAGAGGAGCGGATCGCATGTAGGCCAAAGCCAAACGAATAAGGCTGAAGTTTACACGTTTAAGAGCATGAACGGTGTGCAGATCACTGTGCTTGATACCCCTGGCCTTGCCGACACTCGCGGCGTACTGCAGGATAACGAGCACAAGAAAAACATCGTCGCTGCGATTGGGGAGAACATCCCGGAAGTGACAGCCGTCATCATCCTCGCCTACGGTACCAACCCCCGCCTCGGTTTTGCTACTGATTTTGTCTTCACTACGCTTACCGCTATTTTCCCGAATACCCTTGCTGTGAGAATGTTTTTCATCCGCAGATGGTCTTCTAACTTTCGATTAAAAGAACAACATTTGTCTTCTCTTCACCAATGTCGCTAGCCCCCTCTCATGGAATCTCCAAAGTGACCGTCTTCCGGTCGAATTGCAAAAGTCGAGGCGGTTCTTCCTCGATAATCCCTTCGCCATGCAGAAGCGACTTCAACAGATCAAACAAGAGACGGAGAAGGAGGGCAAGATTGACGACGATACTCGGGACATGTTGGAAGACTTGGAAACGGCAGTCAATACAGGTCATAAAGCCGCGTTAAAGATGCTTGTCAAACTATTCGACTGGCTAGATACCCTGGAGCGCAAAGGTACCCGGGAGATCATATCGCTCTATGAAAAATCTACCACTATCGACCGCAACATCGATGAAACCCTTGCCCGCATGACACAGCTCGCGTTGAAGAAGGCGAAACTTGAACAATTGATTAGGGAATCAAACGGCATCAAGCTGGTCGGTCGAATTCATCATTCTTGTTTGTTCACACTGACCCTTCCCCCTTTAGACCGTCGAGGCGACTAAAAACTTCACACAGGAAAGCACCAAGGAAATGTGGGTGTACCAGGACCAACCCTTTCACAGCACCATTTGCGGCGAACCTCAATGTTATTCCAATTGCCACAAGAACTGTACTGTCCCATACACCGTTGACCCCAAGAACTTAAGTGGATGTGCCTCATTTTTGGACAGTGACGGAAAACACCTTGATCACTGCATCGACTGTAAACACCACATGGACAAGCATCGTCATTATAACTCTATCTGGGTCCATCAGGTCGAGAAGAAAAAAATTATTAACAGCGGTACCCAGAAGCTACATGAAGACGCCACTGAGAAGCTGGGAAAGAAACAAGTTGAAGTCGGGGACGTCCGCAAGGAGGCCGATAAGATCGGTGAAGATATGGTGACCGCGACCGAAAAAATCGGTCAGCTGGCCGCAGAGTATTCGGAACTCGCCCTCTCAGGAAGCTTCACAGGCCAGGTGAAGAAGTCCGTGAACTTACTCGAGACGCATCTTCAAGGTCTTCGGAACAAGAGCGACGTCGACCCCGGGACTATCAAACAGATCGAGGCGAGTTTAGACCAACTTCAGGGCAAGCTGAGGGTACTCGAGCTTGCGGCAGAAGCGGCGAAAAGTAAGGTTTCGACGCCGAATATTGTTGAACGTTTGAACCAGGGAGCTAAGAACCTTCTTGGTCTGCAGTGAGGTTCGTTTCTCACATTTGTGGACGGACATTTACGGTCACTGATTTCATCATTCAAGGTGCATAAATATCCGGACATTTCATGCAGCCTCGCCATTGAGCACGTACTTTCTTGTTCATTCTTCAGTATACCGCCGTCAATGCTTTAGTCGTCGTCTTCTTTGCATCTTCTCAATAATAAATATAGCTGAAGTTATGCAAACAAACCTATCCACGCCCGATTCACGAATCTTCTCCCAAAGCGGTATAAGTAGCTTTTAAGTGGTCGCACCTCGTCGTACATCATGTAGATTATGGATAGCCAGTGCTTTAGCAGAGGTCAAGGGGGAGGTCCACAAGGTGTCTGCGCGCTTCTGTGTTATGCAAACTCGTCTACACCAAACAGCTCCCATTTCCCGTTCAATTCCGACCGAACATAAGACGCCAGTTTTCACGCCTGACAAGGCCTAATTTTGCCCATGTATCGTGCAGCTTCTCACCTGGTATGTCGTTGCTGAGGTTCACAAGTTGCCAATTGCTTATAGACTTAGCCGAAAAGGTCCCTTTTGGCTGCTTCGTCGCTGGCAGCGACAACGGTCGTGCTTCATGAACGAAAAGAAAAGGTGACGAGCGATGTTCAATGTAGATCCTGAAGCTGGCTTGACTGATAGCAATGGTTCGTAGCCCTCCATATACGCCAACCCAACCTCCGACATTCTTTTGGTGGCAGAGCCATCACCGCTAGAGCAACAAATTGGTGTTGCGCGTAGACAAATTATCAAGACATACTCGGACGCCCATACCCATGTTCAAGGTTGGGTTTCAAGATGGATTGGCGTAGAGCATGCGGTAGAGAGTGAGTTCTCCGTGTTTTTCGCTGATTCTGATAATTTCTGACGGATATACCAGACCGAGTGAAGTCGATCATCTCACCCAAAGAATCGCTGACGCCTGGCCTACTCTATGTCGGCATTGCCACCCTCAGTGGCTCCATCATCGCGCGTAACCGCATACTGGCTACGCGGCTCCTGCTTCCCCCTACCTTCCTCATTATCTCCGCCAACCACTTCCTCCCCAAAACAACTGCAAATCTCTCCGCTTATTTGGGCTCGCTAGAAGAGACATACTTTCCTACATTGGCACAGAAGCATGACATTGCGAACGCTCACTCTCATATGGCCTGGGAGCGGATAAAAGAGGCTACTTTGAATGGCAGGGATCAGTTGAGTCGTGGGGCGGTAGTGACTGTCGAAAAGATACAGGAGGTCACGGGCCTGAAGCTCCGGGAGACTTTAGGACTGGAAGCAAAGGCCATTGACGTTGTAGACGCCGCTGAGCGAACGGTCCAGGAGGCCAAGAGCGCTGTGGAGAAGAAGGTGGAAAACGTGAAGGTCGAAACAAAGGAAAAAACGGAGGACGTCAAAAGGCTAGTATGATAGAAGTTTCGTCTTCCTGTTTGTCCCCCCTCCATCTATAGATCTCGTTTCTGCTGACGTATTGGATCAGGCGTTGTGCTGACCCATGCATCGCACGGCATCATGCACTGACTTGTGAAATCTCTGAGCTCCTGCCTGCTACATCTTTGTGGCAGACTTATCACGCAGCTATCCGCAAATTTCCGTCAGAGTGAACACTCAGTGCTCATGTTTATAGGGACATTCAATTAACAACTGAAATCATTGCATTCGAAACATGATACTAGAACAGGTCAACACAATGTTCATGAAACTGGGCAACTACCCCTCCTGAGTTCCAGCTACCCGTGTACCTAATAATCACCAGTCTGCCAGAAGGGTGGCTCTTCCACGTCAAGAGGAAAGCGTTTAACCACAACCTGGAAGCGTCAGAAGATGACTAAAAGCTGATATGGCGTGGTTATAGAAGCTCACCTGGTCGGCTTCAACTGCTACGAACCACGACGCGCCAGTGGCCTCTGTGACTGGTTGAATGCTAGAGAATCATGATGAGGCACATTTCAGAGACACCTAGACATATCACATACGTGATAGCGGGGTCGCTTGAGGGAAGACCGTTATCTATACGCTGAATACGCCATTCGGAAAACTCCTCTAAAGTGAAGACGGGACCCCGAGGGACGGGAGACTTGTCCTTCAGGGACCAATTTCCTCCATAGGCGCTGCCGCCACCCGTGTGGAGAATGATGGTGTATATGTCTTCCTTGCCTTCGACGGGTTCGATACTCCACTGGTAACAGAAGCAAATGAGCTATATCATCCAAAAGAGGTGGATTAGTACTGACAACTTGACGCTCCTCAGTCGATGGGACTCGGGCAGCAGTGCTGACCATCTTGTTCAGACCGTTGCCAGTAGCATACATCCCTCCGACCCCGGTGACGGGGCCCAGTTGGAGGGTATAATTACCGGGTCTGAAAGACATGGCTGTGAGAGTGTAATGAGGTGCTTGAAATTGAGAAAGTGGGGCGATGGTCTCAAACTTGCAGTGCGACGTGGCTTTTATGTCTCCAGGATAGGGTGAAGGGGCTGTGGTGCGCTATCGAACACCCGTCCATGTGGTGTCTCTGAATGGCAAATCTGCAACATTGGTAATAGCTCCAATTCTCATCGCGTGATGTTAGATAATCTATGCTTCGTTGAAGGGGTTGTAGTGCGCTGTCAGACACCATTCGTCCATGTGGTATCTCCAAATGGCCAATTTGGGCTCACAGTTCGGATAGGGTAATGTCCGATAAACTATGATTCTTCAGAGAGCATCATCCACAGAAGATGACGTGAAACATACATGTATGGGAAGTCAACTTATGACTTGGGTCGTCCATGAGGGCTTGAGTATGAATGAGGTTCTACACCACTCAAGAGCCTCTTCGATATCTTGAATGAAAGGCTGAGTCTGCGAGCAAACTCTGTTCCATCGTGGCAAGTCACGTCCTTGAGCAAGGATGCTGAGACTGTGATGGAGATTTGGAAGACCAGAACTGTCTCCACGCTGTAGTTCCCGCGACCGGCAAGGTTGCCCTATAAGTCGAATGCAAATTGGATTAGTCTCTTCATGGTGCAAAGTACAACATACATAGCTTGTTTCTGGGACCGAACCCCCTTTGCGAAGCAGCTCGATTAGATCCCAGAATTGGCGGTGAATATCGCCGCCGATTGTAACAGAATTCGACTCGCACGAGCTTTCTTGCCAGCTTCTGGGAGGCGCTGCCATCGTCGAGGTTGTTCAACCCAAGCGTAAAGGACTCCTTATGAGTACGGCATTTCAGTGGAAATGAGATAGGTCCTCGGCGCTGGTGTGGTGCGCACGATCGATCATTCAACAATTTGTTCTTTCAAACGCGACATTGTACGAGAGTAAGCCGTCCTGAAACAGTCTGGCGTTGTTGAGGATGATGCATTGATGATGCATGATGGAGGAAGGGGAAGTTTCGGGGTGTGCGAAAAAACATATGTGCGTTGCAACCAACTTCCACGTCGACCCCAGACCATACTTATCCTGATCTTCAAACTGTAGAAGTCGCCCAAAATGCGGTTTCTCTCGCGATTGTCGCTTCTGTGTATTCCAGCTGGGCTCTCCACGAATTCGGCATAAGAGGCTCATCGGATTGCCACTATCTGGCTCAAAACTGACAGCTCCGACATCCCATGCCACAGGCAATGCGACCGTAGCTATCAGTGCTGCCGACAATAACGTCCTAGCAGTGCTGAATCCAGAGGATGGGTCTCTTCGTGAGTTCTCTTGCTGTCCGATAATTCGATTCTACTAGAACCGTTACTGCAGTGTGGAGGTACATTTTTTACTCGAAGATCAGATAGCAGGCTTCTACAAAACCAAAGACCGTCAGTACTGTTCTTTATCGTAGTGCTTTCTCTCTAATTTTTGACTTAGGCGTGGCGGTTCTGTCTGGTCCAGGAGGGGCAACTCTTCGGACATTTGATGCTTTACATGGTCATTTAACTGTTGAGAAGCAGCTCCACGCTCTTCAACTTGCCATTTTATCACGACCACACTACCTGCATCCTCCGCAAATGAAACCCGGTCAAGAGATGCCTTTGGGTTCAGGCAGGTCATTGTAGCAGCTACCGCGTTTGGCAATGCTTTCGGAATCGATTCTAGCAAGGCGGAATTCTCTGGAGCCGCGTTCTAGGATTATGGGCGGCAGAGATGGGAGGAAGGATCCATTCTGTCCGGCCCTACGTTACACGCACAGTCAGCGATGGTGGCGATCCGGAACTGGTTTTTGTTACCCAGAGACGAGCTGCTAATGTAAGTTACGTCCTTTTCGAGATCGGTTTGCCACTCACTCGAACATTTTGTCAGACTCTGGTTGATACCGCGCTCTTCCACGTCAATGCTGTAAATGGTGAAGATGGAGGCAAGCTCCAAAGAAGGTCACGGCTGAAGAGGCGGAAGAGTTCATCATCGAATACGATCCAGTTTTTCCAGACGATTCTCATCGTGTTCTCTTATAACTATGAAGTAAGCGTTGAATTATCGTCTTGAGTGCACCAATAGACTAACCATCCAATGATCAGGTTGCCAATGTACAGCGGATAGTGACCGCACCTGCCCTCCTTGAATCAAAAGGATTGGTCTTCGTCTTCATGTTCCCAACCCGTGTGGCGCCATCGAACACATTCGACGTCCTCAGCAAGAACTTCCACAAGGTCCAGCGGATGTTCACGGTCTCCAGGCTATCGCTTACACGACCGATAGAGGAAAAGGCTTAGAGAACTGGTACCAGTAGCCGATTAGGCTACCTCGGATGTAACTCGATGGGTAAATGTTACAAAACAGAAGATATACTATCCGGAAGCTTTACAACTTTTTACCCTTGATCCTCTTGTCCGCTTAGGCGCCCTTGTTCAGAGGCCCTGCGGAGGTCTCCTTATTGAGGGACTCAGAGACAGCGATCAAAGGACCATTGAACAACACGGACCGAGTAGCAAATGCACCACGTGAGGAACTCCAACTCACTATACTTTTGATTAGACAACTCACTGTGTGTTCGTAAACAGAATCACCAGACCTCAACGCGATCTTCGCAAATCCAGATGACTGTATAGCGTCCCGGGGGTGAATATCACGGCCAACACTCAATACGTGTTGAGAAGGCTGACGATTTGGATAGACAGTGACTCTGCCAGCCCTGTTCATACTCTTCCCGGAGCCTCTCCAACGGAACGAGAGAGAACTTCCGGCCCAGCACCCCGCTTAATATCTAGGTACCCCGCAGCAATAGCGTGAAGCTTCGACTCGTAACTTTGCAAAGCTTCTTTGAGGAAGACCTCAACCTTTACATCCGGGGTGTTATTGCGGAACTTCGTGATGAATGCCTTGCGTGGCCCAGAAGAGATTGACTTCGGAGGACCGGATGCGACAGCTCTCGACGAAGGTTGGGAAGAGGAGAGCATAATTCAACTTGCGGGTGGTGCGGAGAGTGCGATTCTGCACGCCCAAACGTGAGACTAGGATAGAGGTATCCCCATGGCGGATGAACGGAACTGGAAAGCTTGTCGTTGAGGAATGTCTACTGAAACGTTGGACAAGACGACGATGGCGCCTGGTAGGAACCTGGAGTGAAAGTGAGGCCAGTGGTAAGCTTGACCGGGTAAAGAGCGACTTGACAGGTTCAACGATAAGGAGATCAATCCGAAGGCAACTTACAGACAGCCGACGCATCTCAGTGGGCCGCGTCAATGGTCAATATATCAATGTGTGTCTAGCTTCATCCTCTTCGTGTATAGCCTTGATTAACCCCTCCTCGATCGGGACAGTAATGCTTCAATAACCTACGAAAGATTTGGAGAGGAAGAGGTCGCGCAACATGCATCATGATCTGGGATTAGTATGACGGCGCGAGTACGAATCACAAAGCCACTTCCGCAAGACTCCATCTTTAAAGCCCAAATCTCCGTCGCCCAGCGTCGTGGCAATCAAACGTTCTCAGCTAGCACCTGCGCCCCCAGCACTCCTGAAGCCGCTCTACGTATCCAGCTATGAAGTCGACTTAGGTGCTTGTCGACGAGCTAGTCATTCTTTGAAAAGCAAAGATGTAATGGCAAGGTTTCCACAAAAAGGGGTTCCTCAATAGTTTTGCTGCTGATTGTGCACGTGACGTCTTCGGGCCAATAGACTTTGAAGGGCGCGGCAATAGCGCTTGAGCTTGAGCTTGTGTCAGCTTCACGCCGTCCAAGAGCCTCCTGAACAGAAAACAGCCGGATGAAAAACACTGCGATGAGAAACCAATGTGGAGTAAGGACGCTCAGTGCAATAAAAGAACAGATTCTTGACCTTGAGCTAGATCGGAAGCGGTTTTACGAGGAATTCCGATTCCGATGTTGTTCATAGCAAACTTGACACTTCATTGTGATGTCTGGGAAGGCGAATGGTCACAAGGTCTCATAAACACAGCAGAACCATGGGGGAGCATCCATACGGTGCAAGTACTTGCAAGCTTCCTCAAAGTTTGCAGAAGATCGTGGAGATACGGTGTGCGCATCGAGGGCAAGTCTCTGAATGGTTAAGGCCAGGAGCGATTTCCCACCTCCAAAACAAAGTCAGTCATCTGACGTTTTAGCAGCGCCTTTGCCGCGCCCGGAATTCAAGCTTCACCTTCTGACTATCGTATTCTGGAGCCCATGAAAATAGGTCTTGAGGGTATAAAGGCCAAAGTCATCCTAAGAATGACGACCCATCTCCCCCTCTGCTCCAAATATCTCTCTGAATAAGCATCATCATGGTTGAGAACGGAAACTATACACTCAGGGCCTCTCCCGTCGCCGGGGTCGGTGGCACGTACGCGACCTCGAACGGTACATTTAAGATCGTCACCACCGCGGCACAAGGGCCATCAAGCTTTGGCCGTCAAACCGTCAGTTTTTGCGTTGGTTGTCATCTTTATGATCACACTAACGTTGCTGCTACGCTGCGACTAGTGGAAGATTACTGCCGTCGAAGGCAAGAAAGACACGTACACAATCGTCTTGTTACACGGGCACGACATCTCCCTGGGTGGTAGTTGGTCTCTCAAGGATAATAAAGCTGTTCCACATGGCCCAATTATTACCACTGAGGAGGTGATTGAGTGGCATATCACCCCGACGAACAACGAGATCCCCAACACCTATTAGTATGTGATATATTGTTAAGATTGAGAAAACTCACTCACCATATTTTCTTATAAGCATTCAACCGATTACGAAGGCAGTCGGTGCATCGTATTATGTCGGAACTGACGAAGATAATCAAGTTAGTGATTTATATTTGCTCTCGAGCTCTGTCTGAGCATGACTCTCCACTCTCAGGTTGTCATCAATGTCATTCCCGGCATTCTCTTGCCCCCAGACATCGAAGCCTACTGGCAATTTCTCTGAAGGAGGAATCATATAGTGTATGCCGTCGTGAACACGATATAGTAGTGATGGTTGGAATGGTTTTATGGAATTTTATCTGCTTCCTGTAAAGACGTCGATTCTAGGTGTACTATTACAATTGCAAGTCAGCTGAATCTTGGTATAACGATGTGGAGTGGGAGGGCGCGAATCAAGATGGTAATTCAGAATTTCAACTTACGCACCCTCTTGCACTGGATTCGATCCAAATGCGTACTAGCCCGCCCGTCTCCAGCGAGGGTCATTTATTCAAATCCATTCTCCCATTAAGGGCTCGGAGGGAAACACTTCCACATCTGCGGAAAGCTCTTGCAAGATCTGCTTGACTGTTTCGTGACTTCCCTCCTCCAGCTCTGTAAGCGGTAGCACGGTTTCAACAGGAGTGAACGAAACGAAAAAGTAGCCAAATGAAGAAATTCACTAACTCCCCTGCACTCGGCCAAGCTATCCTCCAATCCTTGTTCGCCCTCTCTTGCTGCAAAAAGCAACAGCTGGGCGCCCTCATAGTCCAACTTGAACTCGGGTATCTCACAGCTGGGTCCCCGACGTTCGTTCTGGCCTTGTCCAGCAGCTGCGCCGAAGACCTCTCGCATGATCCAGGCGGGGTAATCAGCTCCCGCGGGTTCTTCACCTGCAACACAAACGATGACGCGCTGTAGATCCCCAATGAACTCTGTACGTTCCCCGTCTCGATTGATTTGGGATGGAAAATGTGATGTGTTTCGCGTTTTGACATAACTTTGATATCTGTGTTTACGATGACGTATGCACCTCGAGTCTGGACGCGGCTTCGTGTTTTGTCCCTAAAAAACATCTTAGCCTTGGGTTCTCGCGTGAGCTGAGAAAACATTGAATGTAACCTCACATCTTCGCGTTATAAGTCTTTCCCCCGAGACCCTTCTCCAGTGAGGCAAGGTCATCCCCGACGGCCGTTACAGTCGCCCAGAATATCTCCTTCCGACGGCTCCCACTCCCATGTCCTTCGGGATCAAGGAGCTTCTTCTTCCCTACAGTGATGAGTCGATATTGTTGCTTTGTAGTACTCTGGGTGATTGGAGCGGGAACGGCATTAGCTCCTGGTGCTAGTCCTTTCATTTCCGTTTCTTCCTGAAGCTGGACTTCTGAATGGTAGAAGAACTTAGAAGTGTATGTGCCCATGCTCGATGTGCCTACATATTGTTATAAGAGAAAGTAAGCGGAAGTCCATAATAAGATGCGCACCAGGCTTATAGACACTCTGCTGCTCTCCAGTTTCTTTTTCTTCAACTTTGGGTTTCTTAGTTGGTTTCGCACCGTCTTCCGTCTCCTTCTCATCAAGCTCTCGCTTTACACCCAGTCTGCTGTCCTCTGCAACGTTATGGGTCTCGCTTTTCGTGATCGGTGACCGTCTTTGGGTAGTTGTAATCTCCTAGATGGCGGTGTTCGCTGGGTCTTGCCTTGTAGATGCTCGATCGTGAAGTTGTGGCGTCTTTAGTGGACAATCACCCTGTCCACCCCGACAACAAGCTCCTCGAGTTCGCCATCGAAGCCTCTTAAGTGTAATCGTCGCTGCCCAGAAGCACTTTGCAGAGGAGAAGAGCTTCATCCGTTCAAAGAAAGGCATTCGTCACCGGTTTAATAGAAAGGCATAATTAGGTGTGGGCCTGTGCTGGGGACAGATGGGACGCAGGCGAGAAAATTGGAGGGTGACCAGCGCAGCCTGTGGACGTCAGGGCTCGATGTAAGATGGAATCATGCAGGGCAGCGAGAAAAGCCGAACCTCGAATTGTAATATACATCTTGCCTCGCCAAGGCACACAGAGCTGGGACGTAGAGGAAAGCCCCGGAAGGGTGAAACGAACGCTCTTCCTCTTTATTTCCAATACCGAACTCTTTCCACGCCTTTCTCATTCACAAATATCCACACACACCGTCAGTCATCGGAATTTTACCCGCATTCCCCGTACGAGGCAGCCATGATGTCTTTCGTTGTGTCCTCGTCTACAGCTCCTGGTAGTCCCCACTATCAGTTTGAATAGGCAGAAGAGTCCATAAACTTTAATTCACCGGGAGTTGTACAAGTGCTGTATCTCCACGTTCAAGAACCCATTTGTCCGAGGAGCGCATTGAGAACCGGCTGGTGAGTGCTGAGCGCTGAGGGTTGGGGTCGACGGGCGAAGGAGGACGAGACCCGGCAAAATTCGTGGGGTGCTGCCGAAGCGGATGGGCTGTGGGTGAACGGAAATGGAGAGGGTCCTGCATCTCGCCTTCCCCATGTCCAGTCCTGTCCATTAAATGAATGAAACCTAACGGCTCCTTGGTGCTGCAATACCCGTGTTTGCGTGCGTTCCTCCTCCAAGTTACGCGTTCGTTCTCCCCGAGAGACTGCCCTGGCCTTTTTTCGATTTTGTCCGGATTTGCTCCTGGGAGTTTTCAAGAATCCGTCCGGATTGGTTACCCAGCCGTCGTTCCGGGGATTGCAAAACGATATTAGGCGGCCAGTTGCATCGACCGTTGATCTTCAGGCCGTTTGTCAAAGAAGCTGGGCCAAACAACAACCGCTCTTCCGTTATATTTCTAATTATAGCCTTTCAACTGAACAAACCGAAAAACAAACCGCTGAAGAGCAACCGCCATCAGAAGTTAGAACTGGCCTATCGTTTTGCAATCAGTTGCAACCCTATGTTTCCAACGCTTGGACTTCATCTTTTTAGATGTGCTTTGCCCCGCTTCCTCTATCATCACCACCGTCGGCTTCACTGCTCGTGTAATCGCGAGCAATGCTCTCTTATCCACTGGAGCGACGTTTTCGATGGAAATGGTTCCCTTACTTTGCCTTGGGGGGTGGATTTACAGCACTGGTGGTTATTATAGTTCTCAACAGTAAGTAAGAACCAAACTCAGCTCTGACTGGCAGGGTGGCAAGAGCATTAAAAGACCCGCTAACACATCGCCGTAGTTTCTCTGACTGGGTACGAGACCGTCACTGTGTTCCGGAGTGACTACGGAACGCGTCAAACACACTGGTACGACAGTTTTCAGACGAAAGAGCCAGCCCCGCTTTGCGACACTCGCGTCTTCAATGTGGGCGATGCTCTCACAACGAATTACACACTCTTCGCTTGGACTTTGGAGAGCATTACCGTTGCGAATGCCGGAAACTCAGGGTATGCGTATAACGGAACTACGCTCACAAACTGTGATATATCCTCCCTCTTTATCACTGGGGACCTGAGGTCCTGGACAGTAAGCTTCGTGGTTTTGATATCATGTTCGAAGGACAAGGAGTACGACATCACCGCAACCACGAGGTTTTCGATCTCTTCCTTGCCAGGAAGCTATTCTCCTCTGCTGGGTATGGCCCGATCTCTTGAAGCTGGTGGACAGGGTGATAAACGAGCTATAATTATCGACTGGTTGTAAGTGTCAAACTATTGATTCCTCTTATTTCCCGACAAGTCATTTTGCTATTCAGGATACAGGTAGCCAATATTGACCTAGGCAGCCGAGTAGGCACCGCTTTCCAGAATTCAGGGGGGTCCAACTACGTGATGGTTTCCCTCCAAGTTGACTTCGACCAGTGCCCACCGTCCCTAGGACCAAATGCGTCGTGTGGCATCAAACCTCCCTCATATCTCGTTTCTTCGTCGACTTTCGTTTATCCCAATGGAACGCTCTCACAATATAGCGCCTCCTCTCCCGTTGACGCGACCAATCAGTTCAACATAGATGATGATATCGCAGGACCGCTGAACAACATTATCAGGATCATCCACGATGCCGCACGCGTCGACCTTGGCATCGACAGCCCCAACAATTTGATTCTCCATTCCGAGGTCGCCAATGCGTCCCTGGTAACAACTTTCCCTATAACCATCCTCAATCCCACAAACTCCACGTCGGCTTCCTTGTTGTTGGACTGGATCAATCCTACTTCTGCTATGAAGCCTTATTTGCCTGTCAATGTATCGGGGGAGGCTGAACTCCAGGTGGTTTATTTATGTCGGCTACAGCAACGCAAGGCAGCTGGGCAGTTGTTTATATCAGTGCTTGTGGCAACGTTGAGCATGTTCTCAAGCGGATGGGCACTTTTCCTCTCGGTGGCTACCATCATTGCCAAGCGTCAAGACACAACAGGTGAAATCTTTGTAGATCTTTGGTGCAATCTTGGCTTATTGTATCGGTGCAGCCAACATCTGCGAAGGCCATTGTGGTCAATGGCACAAGGATGGTCAAGCCATTAACTCTTATTCGTCCGACTTGCGGAGGAAGCTCGGCCAGAAAGAATACGAGCCTGTAGAGAACATATCGTTGGAGCCAATTGAAAAATAGGCCACGTTCTGTTCAGAATGTCGACTGAATGAACAGTCATTGATTTGAGTCTGGGAAGCCACGGGCGCTAATCGTTGCATGGGAGCAATCTCACTCTTCTACCAGAACTCGCCTTAAGAGCCTTCCTTGTAAACAAACTCCCTCTTTACTTCAACTTCTCTATGATCATCCCTTTATGCAGTTGTATCCTCCGAGTTTTTTTTCGAGCCCATATCATGGTGAAGGTCTCCCTTATCTGACGCCAAGGTCGGTCAAGCATACTTGGACGAACTCCTGCAGGCTTTCATTCAGTCACCCACTTGGTAGGCTGTGTCGCCTATCAAAGCGAGCATGTTTTCCGCAAAGGCCTCGATTTGGACCTCTCTGTGAACGGATACATATACGAGAATTGACCATCAAACTCTCTAGACCTTTTCTCAGTATTCACGCATTCTTATGTCCAGGATGACCTTCATTGCACGCCTTACGCTTTTTATTCTCAACTACTTTGCCCACACAGCTCTTTCCGCTTTCACCAAAGCCATTAAGTCAGGAAAAGACTACGTGGAACCAAACTCTGCGGGAACATGGTGCTATTACCCAGCAGCTAAATCCAACCTTGACGTCGCATGTGTCGGAAAACAGGCAGAATTTGTTTCCGTCATGGGCGCGCACCTCGCACAGGGTGTCTCGATCAGCTACTACGGCGCAAACAATCAACGTCTGGGAGGCGCCGAGTATCCTGTTAAAACCACTTCTGGGAAGGTGTATCTTTGCCTCAGTGGACGGGCGGGGGATGGGACGTACAAGACGGAGTGCGAACTTTCCACCCTTGATAATCGATTTGGGGGGTCATCGCGTTGCGCATTGGCAGTGTCGCAGACAACAGTGACGGATGGATGTTACGTTCCTGGATCTTCGGGGGGTTCAACGAGTTCCTCGCTTACTTCTGGAACTGCCTCAACGCTCCGGTCCACGCTAGGTGGGTATTCGAGAGTTGTTTATCACGAATTCACTTGATCTTGACCATATCCTGCCAGTCCACAAAAGTATGGTTTTTGGGCTTGGGCTGATGAGCTTCGTCTTCCTTCTGGTGGTGAATTAGGTTCTGAAGGTGTACATAATTCTCATAGCGAAATTTCGGATTGTCGTTCTTGGTTTACTAGTTTGCTGTATTTATTTCAATCACAAATGTTGTCAGTAGCCAACTAGGCTGACGCCGATGCGAAAAGATTGCTTACCGTTGATAGAATTTATAGATTTTTAGAAGTATTAGTTTAACCCTCATAGAATTCCTGTGCTCGTTGGCGGTGTCGTAGCAGCGGCCTGCCACTACATTGATGAGGACAGTACGCAGGTCTTTCCGCTACCAATATAATCTTTTTCTATGGAACAATGAGTGGAATAAAACAGAATTTGAACTGATCGTCCACTTCAAGTTGTACTGAGTTCAGTGGTTTGCGATTGACGAGATGCGCCGAGTTTATATTATCATTGGTGGATTCCTATCATATTTCTGGTTCGGTTGTTTGACTTTTTCAGCTAGAAAATGGGTGGCCGTATCGAACCACTGTTGACTCTTGAGGTGGTGTCAAGGTGGTGTTGGTATGTAGCGTTAGGAGCGTTACGTAAGTTGCGTCATGTGAAATTCCTGGATACTTTACAGCTGATTGCGAAACGTTAGAGCAGCTCGGTTACCGTTCCAGCTCAACCGTGTGTTTGTTTGCGGCGGACACCAAAGCCAAATAAATCGGATCGATGGGGCTTTTCAGACCATTTGACGCGACGTGGTAGCAAGCATTTTATTGACAGGTTATGCAATTTGTCTTCGGTGACCATTCTGCGCCATTATTATTTGAGGAGAGGGGGAGGTGAGGGTGACTGGGAAAAGCTGAAGAAAAGCAGGTGCTGCTTTTGGAAGGTGCTGATGTCCGGCCATCAACAAACAAACAGATGGTTGTGCTGGAACGGGAAGCGAGCTGCTCTAACGTTTCGCAATCAGCTGTAGTATCTAGGTTTTAGAAACACCATCACACGTTTGTTTGTTGAACAGCAGCTTTGGTATTAAACACATAAACAAAAGGCACACAGCCTCCACAGAGCACCTTTGTCACACGTCACGCTCCAGAACGCGTCCACGTGTTAGCGTTATCCTCTTATATTAGCTGCAAATCCGATTCTTCATCTTCTTCACCGTCTCTCGATGTCCGTGGTACGCAATGCCTCGTAAGTTCCACTTCCTTTTGGTCTAGCGTGCTAGCCTGATGCTGGGCTCCAGGCAAGCTTTCGTTGACGGTGGGTGATACACGTCGACTCAACAGCGTGGACTGACACTGCGGTGCAGATAGAAGAGATTAAACACATATTAGGCCCAAACACTACCGATGCATTGGTGGAGGATTGGAAGGTAGGTGGGCAGATGTCCTTCACTTTTTGACTCCGACGCGACCATTATCTCTTCAGGCAAAGTTACGGAGAATGATAGGCGACTATTTTGATTTAGACAGGACATACGGTGATCAGCCTGAACATGAAGCCATGGCTGATGAAGAGGTACTGATCTTCTATCGTTAATATTGCATGTGATCACATGCCTTCGTTGTCAGCTAGCCATTTTATATCCCATGTTATACGACGAAGCGGATGTCAACGTTGCTCTTTGAAAGGAATTGGCTCACATGTACATGTCCAAAATTTTCGGCAACAATAGATATCAGAAGTTGCGTCGAGATAGTATGGACGCACCGGTGAAATGTGTTGTTCATTCATCCAAGGTAGGTATTGACTACATTGTATCACTTTGTGATTGCTAACATGAATAGAAGAACAAGAAAAGGGTATATGCAAATCGTTTGAACTCAGTGGGCCGAAAACGGCGATCCCCTCCAGACGTGTCATCAGATGTAGAAAGGGCAACAGCTGAAGTCGCATTATTTCTGCAAAACGCTACCCCTGACATGTCCCATTTTTGCCCAACTTCATCAGTTTCGGCTGCAAAAATGAAGAATTCCTCTTAGAAGCCAATACCTGGGAAGACGACGATATTCTGGCTTTTTTGAAGCTTGTATCCAATAGTGGGAAGTCTAAGTTGAGCGGCATGGACATTCTTGTTATCAAAAAACATCTTCGTCGTTCTTTCGGTCCTCCTTAGTTTTTTCTACACACATTACTTTGTGCATATCACCTCGCCTCCAAAATTCATCAATCTCTCAGATGTTGTTTGGAATTCCTTTTAATTTCAGGGTTTGGTAATAGTAAGTATACGGCTATGGTCATACTGTCAAGAATCCTTTAGGCGTTTCGTAGGGTATACCTCACATTTCATGCCATCGTAGAACTATTGCGCAGTCCAGATGACCTTTTTCATTGATAGGCTACTGGCGCGCTCACGTGACGCTGCTTGATACCAAACAAACAACTTGGATACTAATAGGCACTCTCACCGTCAATCACCATTCATAATTTGTGTTTACTTGATACCTCTCGTACTGTCGTTTTTCATTCTATCTAGTTTAAACATCCTTGTTGACGATGCCTTGTAAGCTTAACCTTAACATACTAGAATCAACTTCTCATGCAGTGCCGCTTGGAATTGTGGCAGGTGCATTTTCATTCAAGGTGAGCCAGAAGATGGCGATTCATGCAAGACTATCAAACTGGC
>NW_001889880.1:311687-313411 GCF_000143565.1 Laccaria bicolor S238N-H82
GCGGTCGACTCTGAGGATCCCCATTGCATGTGATCACATGCCTTCGTTGTCAGCTAGCCATTTTATATCCCATGTTATACGACGAAGCGGATGTCAACGTTGCTCTTTGAAAGGAATTGGCTCACATGTACATGTCCAAAATTTTCGGCAACAATAGATATCAGAAGTTGCGTCGAGATAGTATGGACGCACCGGTGAAATGTGTTGTTCATTCATCCAAGGTAGGTATTGACTACATTGTATCACTTTGTGATTGCTAACATGAATAGAAGAACAAGAAAAGGGTATATGCAAATCGTTTGAACTCAGTGGGCCGAAAACGGCGATCCCCTCCAGACGTGTCATCAGATGTAGAAAGGGCAACAGCTGAAGTCGCATTATTTCTGCAAAACGCTACCCCTGACATGTCCCATTTTTGCCCAACTTCATCAGTTTCGGCTGCAAAAATGAAGAATTCCTCTTAGAAGCCAATACCTGGGAAGACGACGATATTCTGGCTTTTTTGAAGCTTGTATCCAATAGTGGGAAGTCTAAGTTGAGCGGCATGGACATTCTTGTTATCAAAAAACATCTTCGTCGTTCTTTCGGTCCTCCTTAGTTTTTTCTACACACATTACTTTGTGCATATCACCTCGCCTCCAAAATTCATCAATCTCTCAGATGTTGTTTGGAATTCCTTTTAATTTCAGGGTTTGGTAATAGTAAGTATACGGCTATGGTCATACTGTCAAGAATCCTTTAGGCGTTTCGTAGGGTATACCTCACATTTCATGCCATCGTAGAACTATTGCGCAGTCCAGATGACCTTTTTCATTGATAGGCTACTGGCGCGCTCACGTGACGCTGCTTGATACCAAACAAACAACTTGGATACTAATAGGCACTCTCACCGTCAATCACCATTCATAATTTGTGTTTACTTGATACCTCTCGTACTGTCGTTTTTCATTCTATCTAGTTTAAACATCCTTGTTGACGATGCCTTGTAAGCTTAACCTTAACATACTAGAATCAACTTCTCATGCAGTGCCGCTTGGAATTGTGGCAGGTGCATTTTCATTCAAGGTGAGCCAGAAGATGGCGATTCATGCAAGACTATCAAACTGGCAACTACACCACTATTTGGGCCAGATGTGGAAGCAACCTAGAGCACGCGGCCTGTCCACTATATTTTCCCACATTGTCACCAGTGTGACGGATGCTGGCCACCAGCTCAAAATCGAACTAATAGGGGTCTGGTTCCAGGCTAGCTGGAATAGACGTGTCAGGTCCAGCCCATTCCCAGCTGACCATCCTGGCTATCATCCTTGTGGGTGGTTATGTAGAGGGGGTATGTATTATAGTATGGCCACAATGTATTCAACCACCTGAAAATCCCATTTAAATCCCCACCTCAATCCAACCATATAGTTTAGAAAGATTTATGATATTTTTTACTCAGTAACAATGAGGGGGATAATTCATATACGATCGATCAATACTACTTACTACTACTACTGGAGAGTTATATGCTATTGCTTACCCCCCAATGGCTCCCTTCCCTGCTATCATGATACTCTCTCCCATGTGCCCCCTTCGTTGACTGGTGGTGGAGGTGACGTGACGGCAAGCAGTTAGCAACATGTTGGCGACATGAGGGGTGAAGTAGTCTAGAGAGGGAATGTACACATTAGCAGGTAGACCGTAGACATCATAGGTTGACGTTGGCGACTTACTGCAACAGG
>NW_001889880.1:313461-315294 GCF_000143565.1 Laccaria bicolor S238N-H82
CTCGTAATGGATAAGGGAGCCATGGCATGTTAGCTCAGGTGGCGGCTCGCAAATTTCAGGGATGTCGTAGGTGGCATTGCTTTGGACTGGAGGGAGTGGGAACCTAGGTTGGGGGGAGAATGGCAGGATACCCTGGAGGTATGACTGCCTGTATGGAGGCGGAGAGTGATCACATGGAGGTGGAGCGTGTTCAGCAAGTAGTGTTTGGAAGTCCGGTCTCGTGACTGGAAAAAGACCGTAACCAGACCGGACCAAGACCGCAAAAGACCGGACCTGCGGTTACGGTCTTTTATTTTTGAAATGTAAAGACCGCAAAAAGACCGGTTAACGTGAACCGGTCTTGACCGGTTTGGACCGGTTTTTTGTAGCCCCTTAAATACCCTTTAAAACGCACCCAAGAACGTACGATTTGGTAAAAAAACGAGAGAGATATGAATTAAAATGTAAATTACTTTTGGGAATAATAGATGTACCAGACTTATTTTATAGAAGCACCAATACCTAACGGAATTTAACGTTCTTGAGCTCGTTTTGAAGCTATTAGAGATGTTAATAAATTTACCGATTCATAATTTTAAAATATTGGCCTAAAGACCGGTCATAAACCGGTTAAAACTGATGCAGACCGAAACCAGTCTATAGACCGCAAAAAACCGCGGTCTGCGGTCTTTTTGCGGTCCGGTCTGGTCTTTTGACTTCTGGGGAAAAGGCAGACCGGTTACGGTTACGGTTAACGCCCCTGGGCATCAAAAAACCGGACCGAACCGGACTTTCAAACACTATCAGCAAGTGAAGGTGCAGGATGGGAGTGACTGTGTGAGTGTGGTTTAGACATTTGGGCAAATCTGTGCGTTGGATTTGAAGGAGTGTGGAGCAGCAGTGGGCTTTTTTTTAAAAAAATGAGGGGAAACCCGTTTTCAGCGGTGTCAGGCATTCCAACCTTGTCCTTGCTCAGGTGCCGTAACGTTACCACAAGAAGTTAGGTCAACTTATGGATAGGACTAAATCGATTCCAGGGCGCAACTTAGGAGAGGGAGGGCAGTGGGAAGGTGGGCTTGTGAACAGGCAATGACCTAGGGCTGAGTGGGCGGCTTGTGGTGATCCTAAACACCCAGCAACCTAGTGTGCAGTTACCTGCAGCAGTCGGGATTGGTGGCATCGAGTACTGTGACATCATATTGGAAATGATGGGCTGGTTTCCTGTTGGCACAGCAGCAAAATTCTACATAGTACTGTTGTTGCCAGACTGACACAGTTTCAGAATGTCATATTAACCGACAGGACACCATGTCTGGTTCGTGTGGAGAATTAGTGGAAGTAGACTGTAGTTGATATGGCAGCTGCAGATGCTTCCTTTTTTGGTGTTTATCGGTCTGTGTGCCAGCCATGTATCAATCAATACTTTTCATTACTACCTCGGAAATGGAATACTTCCTTCAGATATAATTTACTGTTATTTGTGACCATCCTTTGACCATGTCCTCTTGTGCTGACACACCCTGCTGATGACCAGGATTTGGGCTATGGGCCGCCATGGTGCCACTATTTCAGGCGACTCGATCTGCCTCTGTCGATCCCTGGGATACAGGGTTCTTGCGCATGTTTAAGTTGGGAGGCACGACGGCCCTGCGCAGATGACGTCATTTACAATGAGTGGGTTTCCTGCCGGTCAGTGTGAGATAGTCAGCCATCGGATGGTCCATCAGACGGTATTCCCATATATGCATATTTGTACCGCCATGCCTCAAAGGACGATCATGCCGTCTGACTCGGACAACTACTATCACAACATAACTTCCAGTCATCAGGAAATGTTCACGTGCCTGGGTTACC
>NW_001889880.1:315344-317829 GCF_000143565.1 Laccaria bicolor S238N-H82
TCCAATATTTATTTTAAAATAGTATTCAATATTGTAAAATACATTCATGTAGTTCTATTCAATAAATCTATCTGTTATAAATGTAAGTAACACAAGGAATTCTGAGTTGTTTAAAAGATTCAGATTGATTCACATGATGGTATTTTCTATGATTTTGTCCAAGGCAGTTTGATTTAAATCCCAGTGCTATTTTGGTCCCATTCCTGCAGGAATCCACAGGAATCCGCAGGAATGGAACCAGATTCCTGCGGATTCCTGTGGATTCCTGTGGATTCCTGAGGATTCCTGCAGGAATGGGAGGGGCACTGTAAAGTACTGCTGGCAATGCTCGACCCCCTCCAAACTTTGCCAGTCATATGTGTTGGGCGTTGGTGTGGAGCTGGAGACAGCGGAGAGGCATGATGTGGTCGATAACGATGGTGGCAGCGGCAAAGACGTGTGATTGTGGCGAGGTTGTAGCTTGACGAGGGAGGCAATGGGGTTGATGACAAGAATTTGTGCCCTTTTTGACGCTGCGGAGTATGCTGAGTATGAACATATTTCCCACACTCTTCGTCAAGTGTGTTTCACTAAAGTTGTTCCAAAGGCAATCCGAAGGGGGTGAATAAATATAAATTTAATGATTAAAGAGGTGCTAGATACTATGGACTTCATAAAACGTGGTACTTGAGTGAGAAATGTGGAGGTATCATAATTTGTGGGTGACACTGTTGAACAGCTTTAGACGAGAGCTGGTGTCCACAAAGTAAACTCCTAGCTGCCAGCTGGGATCCAGCAGGCTGCCCAACAGCTGTCAATTGGATAGCCGACAGGGGGGAGGTTTGATGCCGATCAGGAATTTCGGCATTCTGCCATCACCCTGGGGCCCAAATGGCAGTGTAGGCGGAGGAAATTCGTCGGATATTAGACGTAGATTGGTCAGATGAGTATATTGAGCAGTGGAAGGTAAGCGTATTAGCTGGTTATCTTAATTTTCAAGTGCCCATGGAAACGTGCTTCTTCAGGCAAGGTTGAGAGAAGTGAGCCGGGCATACCTTGACGTTACGAAGACGTTCATGGACCAACCAACCAACTTGGCAAAAGTTGAGCAGAAGGTATCTATTTCATTTCATTTAAGCTTCAACTCTTTAACTCTGTCTTTAGTTGTGGTCAGTGTACCCTGGTTTGTTTCTGAGGGAAGACGAAGAACTTCAGTTACGCAGAGATTTGGCCCGAGCGTATATGTCAAAGACCTTTAGCAATGATTGACACAGAGAGACAACAGCGTCTGTTTCTGCTAAAGTACGCATCTTGTCCTCTTATTTTGCGATATAAACTTTCATGGCATTCTCATTCAGAGAACTATCAAACAGTTGGAGGTCTGTCCGTTTTCATTCCTACGTTTGGAGCAGTGAACCTGATGAGTTTTAGGGAGAAAATCAAGGCCCATCGGAACCCGATTCAGCTCTAGCAGAGCCTGTCCATGAACCATTCCAACTTCATTGAAGCGCATCCCCTCCAAACGAGATATCGGAAGCAGAAAACCCAACAGCTGAAGTCGCATTGTTTCTGGAAACTGCTAGTACCCCCGACATGTCCCATTTTTTGCCCAACTTCATCAGTTTTGGCTGCAAAAGCGAAAAATACCTGTCAGAAGTCAGTACCTGGGAAGATGTTGAAATTACGGAATTTTTGAAGCTTGTATCCAATAGTGGGGAGTCTAAGTTGAGCGGCATGGACACTCTTGTTATCAAAAAACATTTTCGTCGTTTTTTCGGCCCTCCTTAGTACTTTCTATACACAATAACTTGTACATATTTTCTCACATCTAAAAATCATCAATCCCTCAGTTGTTATTTGGAATTCCTTTTGACTTCAGGCTCTGGTGATATTAAGATTACGGCTACAGTGGATATCCTGTCAAGGATCTTTTATGCACTTTGTAGGGTATGACTGCCATGCTGGGGGAATGTTGTTATCATATCGTATATTCTATCATGCCAGTGCATGTTTACCTTCGATGTCCTGTTTATATCATTCACTACAACTGTCGTAGTGAGAATCTGTGAGCCAAACTTTAAGATATGCCTCAACCTTCTCCATGTCATTGTGCACCATCAAACCGCATCATTGTGCGCCACCTTTTTGCAGTGATATAACAGGTCATTTCTGTCGATCCGGTACAAGTAGTGTTTAAAGGTTCAGTCCATAGGACCGCAAAAAACCGGTGGACTGAACTGAACCGGACCATGGACCGGTCTTTTTTTCGGTTGCAGTTGCCCCAATTTGGGGGTTGGTCCGGTTGCCAGTTGCCTCATTTCGAAAATCTTTTAAAACCGTTCAAAGACCGGTTTTAATCGGTTGCAACCAGTTAAACGGTCACGTGCGTTACATAGCCTTGTAACCACGTTTATTGCCTTTTATTGGGTTTTTGTTTCATCAAAAACGGTTAAGAATTGAGAAAGATATAACCAAATCCATATTTACCCAAGTCTCTATGAGATGA
>NW_001889880.1:317879-324310 GCF_000143565.1 Laccaria bicolor S238N-H82
ATCGGACGGTATTCCCATATATGCATATTTGTACCGCCATGCCTCAAAGGATGATCATGCCGTCTGACTCGGACAACTACTATCACAACATAACTTCCAGTCATCAGGAAATGTTCACGTGCCTGGGTTACCTGGAAACAGACCAAATCAGGTAATTCAGGTCAATAAGGAAGCCAGAAATGTTACCTGGAGCCATGAGGTGTCGTTTCTGGCTCAAGGTCAAATGCAGACTTGCCAGTCACCTTTCCAGGTGAACCCAGGTAGGTTTTAGCAGGGTGCGTGCACTTCCAGATTGTTTTCCAGTCATTGTAGTATGGTTGTAATCACATTAGAAATTCATATATTGCTCTCCCAAATGTTACAAAAGTGTCCGATATTGTATACTAACTAAATCCCTATGGTATCGTAAACTTCCCAGTCCAGTTATACTGCATCAGCGACGAAGACTCTCCTCCATTTCAAGATCGGCACCCTCAGAGATCGTCACCATGACGTGGGACATCGTTCTACACAAAAGATTGAGGTCAATGATACCAAAAAGCGAGTAAGTGAGGACTTGCCGTGACAATGCAACGATGCTTGGTGCTCCGCTCGTTGGCAGGCGGAGGAAGGCGAAGTCTCGAGACAGCTCTCATATCTCGGTGAGCTTGTTGAGAAGGAATCCCCCAAGGGAGTGTGTAAGGCTCTTCGTCAGATGCATTGACCATTTCCGCAGACTAGAGCTATTGGCGAGGTCAACACAATGCCTAATCAGAAAAGGACTCACAAAACGCTGCTCCTTTTCCCCTTCTTGATGAACGCCTCCTACCCACGACCCAAAACTTGTGCCCCCTCCCCACCATCGATCGACGCCAGCAGGCTAGTTGGCTGATCACCCCCTGTGGAAAATGAACTGCCATTGACAATCCCTGCAGTACAAAAGAGACATTAATATGGACGTGGCAGAGGTGAAGACGGTCGCACAAACCAGACATTGTACAAAAGCATGGCTGCTGCTTCAGGGGTCAGTGCTCCAATGCTCTCATTTACAAACCAGCCCTCCAAAAGACCCCCATGCGATGGTGGTGGCGTGACTAGAAGATTTGGGGCGTCTTCAGGGTATGTATCAGGATTAAGCAGAGGACAACTGAAGAACGAATAGAAAGTTAGCCTGGAACGCGCTTGAAGATGTGCACCATGTCATCTCACGAGTCACAGTCAGAACACTCACTGAGGCGAAGAGAAGGCGCAGCCGAGATGTTAAGCAAGGCACCGTGTTCACACACTAGATGGGTTTTAAAGTGCATGAGGTTGCTTCTGCATTGTATATTCGATTGGGTCAAATAGAGAAGAGGAATATAATGTTGAGAAAGTACCACTTGGGGGGAGAATAAGGAGATTGACGAACGGTCTGGGTGTTTGGGATTTGGAAGGGTTCAGTGTTTGAGTGTATCGAGGCCCCCAAGTGTCAAAGCCCAGTGAAAATCAACCCTAAAAAATGGCCAAATGGATCGGTGGAGCCCGATCTGAACAGGGGAAATGGCCGGAAATTGGCAAATATATCGATTTGATCCGGAGGAACCCGATCTGCACAGGGTCGATTTTCACTGGGGTCGAAGTATTGAATGTTGGAGTCCTGTGTTTGAGTTCAGGCTTTCCAGCATACTGATATGACGTCGAGATTCATTGATGCACCTGCCTTGATCTGCACCTAAACTGACATAGCTTCAAGTTGTTCGCGCTCGTTATGCTCTATACGCAAATGACGGCGCTCAGTGCTAAGCAATGGGGCAAAGGTGTTGGTCAAGTGTCGGTTGGGAAGGAAGGGTTGTTGAGAGATGTTTGGTGGATGTTGAGATTGATCACGCTGTTGCCTCTTCTAGAAGCGGGGTTTGAATGGACTTGTCGAAATTTCACGAACCACGGTTGCCAAGTCGTTGCTGATTTGGATTGCCTGGAAAATGTCTGGGAATCAAAAGCCGCCAGGCGATCAGGCACATTCAGGTAATCCAGTGCGCCCAGGAGCTTGTAGGTTTCCTGATGCATCCCATGCGACAACAAGTCAGTTGTGTCTGGATGGACCGTTTGGAAATTGCTTCCTTACATATGCCAATGTATGTGAGGGATACGTATCTTTTGATTCTACATGCACTGACTTGTATTTACCAGCCTTATCAATGTGTCTGGATGGACCATTTGGAAATTGTCACATTGACCACGCCTGCTACATTTTTTTTGGGATCTGTTAACTTCACCACCCTTGTTCAGAACATAGACAAAATTGGTCACCGTTGAAGTGGTATACTCCAGGGCGTCACCTGCATGGGACTCTGTAACCAGTCAAGTTGTAGTACATGCAAGTAAATCATTGCAATTGAATAAGCATCCTTGCTGATGATCGCGTGACAATATGTACTGTATTTGTCCCCGTAAAAATTCTTTGAAGTGTTACCTGGAATCAGACGTCTGTATGAGACAGCGGTATCCAGGTCCGCCCATAGGGCAATTTTCAACGAATGTCAAGTGGGAAGCCTTGGGGTAGGCTCGTGACCATCCGTTTCTTCAAACTCCGCAAGCTACGTTCAGAAACGGCTGGGAGAAACAGACACCCTTTGGCAGGGTCACGCTTTTGTGACGCGGGACTTAGTGAAAAAAAAACAGTTCAAATCTACTTTTTCAATTCTACTGTAATCACATTATTTGAATTAAATAATCTATCTAAAGGTGTAGCCAGAAGAACTTTTTTTTGTGATGTTTCGGACAGGTGTTTTGAGGTGGGTGAATGTTCGCGGAAATTTCTCTAAGTCAGCGTCACACGCAGGGGTCCCTGCCAAACTGTGTTCGTTTGTCCCAGTCGTTCTGAGGTGTTCTTATTTTTCGCAGTCCGCCTGATGTTTGACCCCACAACAAAGCCACAACAAGTGGCAAACACCTCAGAACGACTGGCTAGTGAGTCTAGCCTTGGGGAAGCCCACCCCAAGTTCACTTTTAGGCTGCTATGTGAATGCAAAACCCTAGACACCTTGCAGAAATTTCTTGACTCCACCTTGCTTTGTGCAAACAACCATTTGAGGAAGGAAGTGGCCACAAATGACGCAAGTCCTCCACCAACGCAGGTATATGTCATGTAATGGAGTGCTCCACGCTCCAATTGAGCTAAACTTGAGCCAAATGCGGTTGTTTGCACAAAGCGAGGCAGAAAATTTCAGGAGGTGTCTAGGGTTTTGCATTTAGCTGTAGTGTTTGAAAGTCCGGTTAGGTTAGGTTATTGGGTGCCCAGGGGCTCTAACCGAGACCGAGACCAGTTAGGGTTCGTTCCCAGACCCAAAATAACCTAACTGGACCAAAGATAACCGATGAAAACCGGTTAGTTGCAGTTACTAACCGGTTAGGACCGAAAAAATAGAAAATCGATTAAAACGGCGTATATTTCTCATATTCCTTGCAGTAAACATTATTGCCATGCGTCGTAGCTTTAAAACAAGCCCAAGAACGCTAAATTCGGTGAAGAATTGACAATTTTATAATAATATTCTTGAAAGCCTACTATTTTAGCCAATAATTTAGAGATTTGACCATAACTCTGTCAGATTTTTAGTGTTTCTCATGCTTTTAGATGCGTTTTGAAGGGGTATAATAGGGTCGGTTGTAACCGGTCATAACCGGTTTTTTAACGGTTAGTTAACCGCAAAATAACTGGTTATTTCATTTCCAGAATTGACTAACCACTAACCACAGTCCGGTTTTTTTGCGGTTAGGTCCAGTCTGGTCTCGGTTATTTTCCAGTTAATTAACCTAACTTCCAAGCACTATTTAGCTGTAAACGTTCAAGCATTGTGATTTGCCTCAATACTGCCATCTATCACAGACCCCTGTGTAGTGACCACCCTGCCTTATGCAGGACCCACATATGAGGCGAGGCGGAGGTCGCACCGGGCAGACGAGGATTTGGATTGGATGACTTACACCAGACTCAGGCTGGTGCAAGACAGTATTCGGAAGGGCCACGGCGTATCGTTGTAGGGTCTCCCCAGTAACGTCATTTTCCAAGACGTGAGTTTGCTCTAATTCGTCTCTGTAGCTGAATTTTCTCGGTCATTCCTCTAGCGACGAGTGAGAAGGCGACTGATGATCTTCGGGTACATTGGACGTTCCTTAATTCACACGTATAACTGAACCTTGGAAGGATCTGACGTTCATAGGCCCTGCACGCATAGTGCGATTGCATTAGTAGAGTGTTGATATAACGTTTGGTCAAATGATAAAAAACATCAATATGAACAGAAATTGAAGTTTTCCTGTAGGTTAGATGGTCATTTTGCATAGTGATTCCGACGAAGTTCAAGTTGGCTACATTTGAACAAGTTTGTCAGCATGGAAAGGCTCAAAAAATCTAAGTCCTCGTGCTCACAGATTCCACATATCATTGCGAGCCTGGCTAAACGGCTGGCCTTGGGTTTTTTTGATGCTCCTGTATATACATATCTTGTCAGCAACTTTGCACTCCCCTGCACATGCCAGAACGGGCACCCACCGGCGCATGCGATGTTTCATGGTCCACATGTACGAATGCTCTCTCGACATTCGGCAATACCTCGATCCTATCTTGGAGTTGCTGACTAAGGTCATGAGCCTTCCAAAGTGGAGTGTTTGCGTCCATCACCACATCTACCTCGACGAAGTAGTTAGGCCCACTCTGTACCTCTCATCGTCAGTCAACGAGGCGCAAGGTCAATTTAAGACTGACATGATAGGCGCGAACAGTGTCAACCTTCTCAATTTCATCGCTGAAAGTCGCTGCCTTGAAAATGACGAGTTGCAGAAATTCGTGTGATGCAGACTTTCCAGCTAGGAGCCCGAATTGTTCATAGATCGTCATGCCCCACGAGACAATTACACCGAGAGCTATCTGGAAGAGAATACGAAAGAGATCAATGAAACATTTTTGCTGGTAAAAAACTGACGCACTATGATAGCGCCCGTAGGATCGAGCCCTGTAAGTCAAAGGGAAGTGAGTAGTTGGTAGAGATAACGTGAGGCGAGTTCACCTACACCATCGAAGTTTACTCCCACCAGCAGACATCAGTATACCTTAGATAGAAAAAGAAATGAACGCCAGCCATGTTCTGTTCTAAGAGAGCTTACCAAACCCATTGATGAACAAATCGTTTCGGTGGTCCTCCCACAATACCAAAACCTGGCTCGATTGGTGTCGAAGAGAGTAACAATACAGAAACAGGACGAATTTCACGGCTAGGCAGATGGTATCAAATTCAGTCAGGTAAAAGGTGGGAAGTCAACGACATACCCAGAGCCGCTCCAACAGCAATTATCGACGGCAGGTGGAATGCGGAGAGCTCATCTCCATTCTTGCTGGTAAGTGTGCGGATTGATTCGACTATGACGACCAAGTTGACCGACCCCATACTAAACAATTCGCATATCATTCATGTGCACAGCTTCATCTTGTGTGGTTGAAAACTCACAGGAAACCTTGGAATGAGTCAACATGAAAGTCGAACAAAGAGCACAGAAGGGCCTGCACCATAGATAATATTTCCGATAGTTTCAAGGCGAGCACCACCAACTGGCCACCGGTTCTCATCCAATCTCTCAGCTTTCCGATGAAGCCACCACAGCAGAACATTGCTTCCAACATCGAACACGGAGTCGATTCCGGTTGCGATCAAGGATAAGGACAAGGAAGAGATAGCCGCGTACACTAGAAGTGCGTGAGTCGTCGCGCAGCTAAAAAACGATACGAGATGAGGAAGCGTACTCTGAAGGATACACAGTCCTAAGTTGGCAGCGAGACTTGCGTATACGGCAATCTTAACCTGCATTTGAAGATATTCAATAAATCGAACGTAAACATTGGAACTGCCGACTCACAGGCAGACGATAGGCCTCTTCTTCCACTCGAGCGTCCTCCGTGTGCTCCTCCATGGGTTTCAACAGTGAAATAATGAGCTGTGATGCATATCCGCCATTGGTAAGCCGATTTCCACTTAAAACACCTTTCGGGCGTACCTCATTCTGCTTCCCCTGATACTTTGCAACGGGCTTATGTTGCTTGCGTCGGCGGAGACCATCGAGTTCTTCATCAGGAATGAGTCCATCGCGAAACTGGAATGGGTCGATAACACTCGTTGAACCAGAGGCCCTCTCGATGTCGGGTGTGTCAGGGGTTCGGGGCTGTGCACACGACGTTGACATGCGATCTGTGGCCATTAAGCAGTGCCAGGCTTACCTCCCTCTCGCCGACCTTTGTGGCTCCGGACGAACTGGGGTCGTTGCCAGATGATGATTGTGTCATCTGAAAATTAAATCCGGCAGCAGTGAGAACCGAAATAGTGGATACTGCAAACACGATCAGTCCTACCGTTCCTTTGGTTCGATCTGAAAAATTAGACTCACAGTGTAACTTTCAAGCTCCCGACTTTTGATTTGAA
>NW_001889880.1:324360-325232 GCF_000143565.1 Laccaria bicolor S238N-H82
AGCTTCAAGAGATCGGGCCTACCCAGCAGAGGAGAATAGCTTCCTGGCAAGGAAGAGATCGAAAACCTCGTGGTTGCGGTGATGTCGTACTCCTTGTTCTTCGAACATGATATCAAAACCACGAAATTCATTGTCCAGGACCTCAGGTCTCCAGTCATAAAGAGGGAGGATACATCACAGTCCGTGAGCGTACTTCCGTTATACGCCAACCCCGAGGTTCCCGCATTCGCAACGGTGATGCTCTCCAAAGTCCAAGCGAAGAGAGTGTAATTCGTTGTGAGGGTATCGCCCACATTGAAGACGCGAGTGTCGCAAAGCGGGGCGGGGTCTTTCGTCCGAAAACGGTCGTACCAGTGCGTTTGGCGCGTGCCGTAGTCACTCCGGAACACAGTGACGGTCTCGTAGCCAGTCAGAGCAACTACAGGAATGTGTTAGCGGGTCTTTGAATCACCAAGTTGCACCCCGGTTGGCAGAGCTGAGTTTGGTGCTTACTGTTGACAACTATGATAACCACCAGTGCTATAAAGCCACCGCCAAAGGCAAAGTAAGGGAACCACTTCCATCGAAAATGTCGCTGTAGTGGGTAAGAGAGCATTGCTCGCGATTATACGAGGGTCCAGAAGCCAACGGTGGTAATGAGCGGGGCAAAGGGGCACATTTGAAGGAATGAAGTCCACGCGTTGGGAACATACTGATCTGGGTGGTCTGCGGAGACATTCCCGCAACTGCCGTTTGGAAGCTGGGACAGTTGCACTACTGTGGAGACAAAAGGCATCACGCCAAGCAGCCAAGTCAAAGCCAAGCCACGGTCTATTTTTGTAACAAATTTCCTCCTCCATGTGACAGTTGGACCGTCTATCGTCGCTCTATCG